>NW_028135694.1:0-255721 GCF_964662115.1 Mustela nivalis
CTCTTCCCGATTCTCTGAAAAACCCTGACTAATTCACATTATCACAGTGATATCACAATTCAAGTTTTTCCAAACACTATAGCTGCAAAATAGAAGGAAGCTACTCAGAATGTAATGCTATTGTGAATGATTGAGAAAGAAAACATTATTATAATTTAGCTACCAGGTTTCAATGTGTTTTATTGTTGCTTAGAAAATCTTAGCATACCCAGACTTTACAGAGATTTGATGATCGTAAGAGGAGCTGAACTCAGGAACCAAAATAACTATGCACATAAAAAGTACAATTACTTACCTAAAAAAGATGATGTGGTTAACTTTATATGGCAATCCAAGTGTTATTGGAACAGGAATTTTAAAAATAGCTTAGGGGCGCCTAGGTGGCTCAGTGGAATAAGCCACTGCCTTTGGTTCAAGTCATGATCTCAGGGTCCTGGGATCAAGCCCCACATCAGACTTTCTCCTCAGCAGGTAGCCTGCTTCCCTTCCTCTCTCTCTGACCGCCTCTCTGCCTACTTGTGATTTCTCACTGTCAAATATATAAATAAAATATTTTAAAAAATAGCTTATAAGTATATGATAAAATAATGATATACATATACAAAGAAAAGAAAGATACTATACTGTGAATATAAATTAAGTGAAAATTGTTGAAATAAAGAATACAATAAATGGAGACTAAGATGAATATAGCTGTAAAATGAATAAGTGAGTTGGGAAAAACAAACAAACAAACAAATTAATGACTTCTGCCCAAATGCAGCAGAAGAGAAAAAAAATAAAGAAAATATTTAAATAAGTACTGAGATAAATTTTGGAGAATTAAAGAAAGATAAAAGATACCAGACTTAAAATGATGCCAAACATGAGAAATCAGAAACAAAACAAACCAAAAACCACACACGCAAAAAACCACTCATATAGGGCGCCTGGGGGGCTCAGGGGGTTAAGCCGCTGCCTTGGGCTCAGGTCATGATCAGGGTCCTGGGATCGAGTCCCACATGGGGTTCTCTGCTCGGCGGGGAGCCTGCTTCCTCCTCTCTCTCTCTCTGCCTGCCTCTCCAACTACTTGTGATTTCTCTCTGTCAAATAAATAAATAAAATCTTTAAAAAAAACACTCATATATATTATGGTGAGTTTTAAGAATATCAAAAACAGAGAAGAGCATAATTGATGCCCAAGAGAAGAACAGATCACCTAAAATGTACAAGAATAATACTGACAGCAGAATTCTCAATAGTACTAGCATATAAAGGAGACAGCTGGGTGTTTGTATAGATGGAAAAGATATTTGAAACTAGATATTATACATCAAGCCAAATTCTTGATTAAATTTGAGAGCACAGTAAAAATACAATGAAGCATGTTAGGTCTTAGAACATTTATCACACAGAGACACACATTTTAGAAAACTTCCTTGGAGGACAGCTCAATTTAGATAGAGAAAACAGAATTATGTACTCAAAGGCACATTTTGAAGGAAGGATTGAATATAGTCTGCACTGCAAATATTCTTTAATCGTATGTTCTGAATTTCCTAAATTTAAGAAGTATTTGTTCAAATATTTATCTTTAAATAAACCCTAGGAGACTTTTTCTTGGATTCTGGAAAATCAATCCATTTGGATACAAATCTTTTTGTCACTGATGGAAATTGTGATAGCCCTTAACTGTGGAATGTCTAATGTATTGTTACAGCAATTGTGATTTGCCAATACATGGGTGATGTGTGTGTGTTGTGCGTGTTTATTTTTATTTTTGATGGTTTTACTCTTCTATGAGATTTTTAAGTAGACATAATTTTAATAAATTATGATTTGTTGAAATTTATCTGAGGTTATATATAATAAAATGAAATTTGTGTGAACTGAAGAAGTGCATCTCCATTTTTTTTTTTTAAGAGTAGACTGGTCTTTAAAAATTGTCCAAAGAAGTACATTATATTCATTATTAAATTTGATAATATACAATAAAGTATTTATGGTCATATGGAACCATATCAAATTCTACTATTAATTCATATTAATAATTACCATAAGAGGAAAAAGAGATATTTTTCAAAATGAAAATTAGTGTATTTTTCAAAATATGATATAGTGTTATTCACTGAACAGAGGGAACAAATGTCAAAGTTTAACACAGTTTACAGAATGTTTTAACATAAATTGAAATTTAAATCTGACCAAATTTCACAGTTCTAAGTAAAATGATAGCATTTTAAATCCTTGAAAAGTGGTAAGTGACCCAAAACATTGCTTAGAAAAACAAATTTAACACTACACTAGTCTGAGATGGTTAAGTTATCGTACAGCTTGCCATTGTGTATAATCAAATGGTATATTTTTTTCTTTTGGTATTGTCATTATATTTTATTTTAGCCATTCTGATAAGTGTGTAGTGATATCTCAGTGTCATTTTAATTGCATTTCCTTGATGTCTAATTATGTCAAATTATATTATTTTGATGTTTAATGTTCTGAGCTTTCTCAGTTCAAGACCATGAAGCCACTTGGGAAAAATACAGTTGCAGATGCACTCATAGACCAACTCTTATTTAGAAATAAGAACAAACATTACTACCCATTCCAACAAAAAATAGATTTGTTATGCAGTAGGGATTTTATAAATTACCTGACACAAGTTATATAGTAAGATGAAATGGGACAGGTGGCTTCTTGCAGCTATATACAACATCAATTGAATTTCAATTTTCAGTATAATTTTTCCAAGGTATACACAGAATATATATTTAATGTAAATTGTGAACATTTTAAACTCTGTATATGGAAATTAATCAATTTTAAGTTTATACCAATCAAAATTAACGGAAGTTTATTTTAAATTAGTTAGCTTTCTCTATATTGCAAGACAGAATAATCAAGAATTGGTAAGAAAAAAATAATCTCTGTAAAATTACTGGGGGTGCATTATAAAGTGTTCGGTAAACGATCAAACTCACAATTTGGATTGAATGGCAAGTGACTTAAAATCTGGAACTCATTGTCAATTTTTTTTTCTTCATTGTGTCTTAAATGTGGAACAACAATGAGGTATTTCAAAGAGGTGAACCACAGATAAATTTCTCTAAGGGCGTGATGAGGGTTACTCAAAAAGGAACTTGACAAGGCTTTTAAAGATATCGACAATCATTATAACATAACGTGACTGATTGTTACCGTGCTCTTAACTGGGCAAACAATTGTTGGCTTCCAAGAAAGACTAACATAGTTGAGATTGTTGTAGCTGCCTTCTAGCACAGGGTCTCATGAAACAGGGATTCTAGCCACTGACTGTGCAAGGCATGAGGCCTGTTAGTGATTCTATTTTTTCCTCTGCAGAATGGGTCTTTCTATATTCCAGGTCCTTTCTACCCCAATAAATAATGCGGCGATTCTCTCAGTCAGTTGGACTTTTGGTTTAAACAGCCAACTGTCTCTTAAAAGGGACATTTGTTTAAAGTCCTTAAAAAAAAAAGTTCTTTCAAAAAAATCTTTTTTTTTATTTTATATTTTAATCCCATAGGTTTACTCAGATCCTGGAACTTTGTCATTTTGACCTTCTTTTGATTAAAATATTCTCTCCAAAATGTCAGTTATTTGCAGGTACTTGCACTGTAGACATTCTTTACATATTTTTAAAAAAATCCATTCACGATTCTTAGTGAAAATCCCGGGAATCTGAAAGACTACCATTTGCTATTCATCGAACAGTTACTGTCTCCACTATGTGACAGATTTCAGAGAATGTGAGCTCAAAAGAGATGTAACTTTTTTTCCTCATTCTGCTACCATGTTCATTTCTATGTTACTCAGTGGAGCCTTCTTTGTAGAAACATATTATCCAATCTTTTATAAAGTTGAATTTAAATTCTGTCCCTTCATTCCCCACAAAGCTTAAAAAGACAAGCAAATTTTGTTCCATTTTTTAAGTACCCATAGATGGCACTTTTTAATGTTGCGTTTTTGAGTTTTGATCACTCTTTATGTTACTTCTACTTCACAGATAAACAATTGCTAATGACAATGTGAACTTCCTACAAATGTGCAATCAAAATCCCTAGGTACACATTACTGAAGTTCTTCGTTTCCTTTAAACATTATTTCTCTCTTGATATGCATTCTTGTTTTGTATTATATTGCATTATAAAGTTTTTTTTAACAGACTGCATTTTTTAGAGTAGTTTGGGGATCAAAGTAAAATTCCCTTTCCCCACATACACACAGCCTTCCCCATTATCAACATCCTGTACCACGGTGATAATTTTTCATGCTCATTGACAGTACACTGACACATCATTATCACCCCAAAGTCCACAGTTTACATTAGAGTTCACTCTTGGTGGGGCACCAGGGTGGCTCAGTGAGTTAAGGCTTCTGCCTTCGGCTCAGCTCATAATCTCATGGTCCTGGGATCGAGCCCCAGACCAGACTCTCTGCTTGGCAGGGAGCCTGCTTTCCCACAGCCCCTGCTTTCCCTTCCTGCCTCTCTGCCTGCTATGGTGCCTGTCAAATAGATAAATAAAATCTTAAAAAAAACCTTTTCTCATAGAGTTCACTCTTGGTATAGTATCTTATGCATTTTGACAACTGTGTAGCGATATATATCTAAAATATCATACATATCATACAGAACATTTTCACTGGCCTAACAATCCTCTGTGCTCTGCCTGTTCATCCTCCTCCTCTCCTAACTGCTACAAACTGCTGACCTTTATACCATTTGCATAGTTCTGCCTTTTCTAGAAGGTCATATAGTTGGAACCTTGCAACATGAAGCTTTTTCAAATTGACTTCTTTCACTTATTATGACGAATTTTAAGTTTGTTCCATGTCCTTTCATTGCTTGGTAGCCATTTCTCTTTATTGCTGAATCATATCCCATTGTTTCAATGGACCACAGTTTATCGATCCATTCTCCTCCTGAAGGACATCTTGGTTACTTCCAACTCTTGGCACTTATGGGTAAAGCTGTTACAAACACATGTTTATATGCAGGATTCTGTGTACACAAAGTTTTTGCTCTTTTGGGTGAGTATCAAGGAGCAAGATTGCTGGATCATATGGTAAGAATATGTTTAGTTTTGTAAGAAACTGCCCAACTGTCTTCCAAAGTGGTAGCACCATTTTGGTGTTCTCACCAGAATGAATGAGAGTTTCTCTTGTTCCTCATCGTCAAAAGCATTTTATTTTGTCAGTATTTTGGATTTTAGCCATTCTAATAGATGTGTAGTGATATATCATTGTTTTATTTATTTATTTTTAAAAAAGATTGTATTTATTTATTTGACAGAGAGAGATCACAAGAAGACAGAGAGGCAGTCAGAGAGAGAGAGAAAGGGAAGCAGGCTTCTGCTGAGCAGAGAGCCCAACGTGGACCTCGATCCCAGGACCCTGAGATCATGACCTGAGCCAAAGGCAGCGGCTTAACCCACTGAGTCATCGAGGCGCCCTTCTTTGTTCTTTTAATTTACAATTCCTTAATCAGACATGCTGTGGATCATCACAGCATCTTTTCATATCATTATTGCCATCTATATATCTTCTTCAGTGAGGTGTCTGTTCCAGTCCTTGCCAATTTTTCAATCAGGTCCTTCATTTTCTTGTGTTTGTGTTAATAAATAAATAAATACATAATAATAAATAAATAAATAATAAATAAATAATAAATGAATGAATGAATTTATTATATATGTTATATATAGTATATTATATATATTATTATATATTAAATAATAATTTATTAAAAATAAATTTACTAATGAGGTCAAGAATTCAGAATCACAAATACTTCAGAATTAATAATAACTGACTTCACTTGATGTTATTCTATAAGATAAATACTACGATCAAGTTTCAATTTTAAATTCTTACAATTTAATTTCGTAAATGCTTATGAAGAAGCATCATTTGGAGGGATCAGTTTTCATAATTTATCATCCATCAGCCTTTTTTTAAAGATTTTATTTATTTATTGGACACAGAACGAGAGAGAGAGAGAGAGAGAGAGAGAGAGATCACAAGTAAGCAGAGAGGCAGGCAAGCAGGGAGGGAAGGAGTCTTCCTTTTGAGCAGAGCCCGATGTGGGGCTGGATCCCAAGACCCAGAGACCATGACTTGAGATGAAGGCAGAGGCTTAACCCACCACCCACGTGATGAGAGAGCCCCTCAGGTGCCCCTCATCCATCAGCCTTAATTGTTTGGAGGAAAATGTTTGGATGAATAATGCCTTAGGGAGCTAATCTCTTTAAAGAATTTTCAAGTCTTTACCCCTTCAAGGTTTTTGTACAGTTCTGATAGCCTCTAAACATCCAGCTGATTTCTACAGTGGCAGGCCTATTAAAACCTGTCCTCAAACCAGGAATAGAGCATGAAACATACCAGTCAAGAGCAACTTTGAGTCTTTTAAGGAATTTATCAACATTTCTTTGTTTTTGGTTCATATCTGAAATAGTTTCATATTACACTTGCATAATTTCTCCAGAGCTGACTTTGAAGGAGGCATTCAGTTCCAGCTAGTTCCATATTTTGGCAAGAACTATAATTCTATATATAAAAAAAAACATATTTTAGAGCGCCTGGGTGGCTCAGTGGGTTAAAATCTCTGCCTTCGACTCAGGTTATGATTCCAGGTTCCTGGGATTGAGTCCCACAGTGGGCTCTCTTCTCAGCAGGGAGCCTGCTTCCATTCCTCTTTCTCTGCCTGCCTCTCTGCCTTCCTGTGATCTCTGTCAAGGAAATAAATAAAATTTTTTAAAAAACATATTTTATACCAGTTATTCATGTTTATTAACTAAGATATCACAATACAAATAATACAAACAGTTGCTCTTTATTAATACCTTCAACCAAGATCAAAAAAATATGTCATATTTAATCCAAAAATTTTATATCATGTGATAGGTCAGATATATATAAAATTACATTTAAAGTTTTAAAAATATCACCAAATATTTTCATTTAAATGCAAATTTCAAAGAAAATCTACTTTTCCAAACATGACTTTTTATCCTATTTTTTTTTAATTTTGTCGACAACTGATAAATTTTTTAGCGAAACTATAAATGTTAGATTGAAAAAAATGATTAATAGATGTAGGTTCAAATTATTATGTTCCATTAAAAATGATTTAGTCTTTGATGAACATCTGTTTGGTAATGTGTTGTATCCAGATATAGTAAATTATATATAAAATTACAGGGAAATGACACCTTCCGTTCCATTATGAGTAGAGCTTTTAAAATGCTATTTGTCACAACCTGTCATCTTGTCATTATGTAGCATTTAAAAAAGGTATACTCTTCACTATGAAGTCTTTTAGAAATCTAAAATATGACTTTCTATGGTTTGTGTTTCCATATTCCTTTATTGCCAGTTTGAACAAATCCACATGCTTTGATTCAAAGGTAATAAATTCCTCTTATTTGGAAAAATGATGTTTATTTTTGTTCTCTCACCCTTAGCAAGTGGTTTCATTTTAGCACACTTCAGAGTTATAATTTCATGTTTTTAAAACATTTATTATGATCTACATAGATGAATGAATCTTTTATTTTATTAAATTATTGGCCAAAAAATCTGTTATTTTTAAAAATGTATTTCTTTTGAAGGGTTATTTTAGAGCATTCAGAGAGGATCTAGGAGTGTGGTATTATGCAATTTTTAAGTAGGTTTGAAATGGTTATTTATATGATTGTTTCTTTAAGGCTTTTGTCTTATTTTGGGTTTTTTTTTGTCTTATTTTGTCTTATTTTGTCCATTATATGCTATAAAATATTTTGAAAGTAAATTTAAGGTATGTTTTACATAGTTTATTTTTGGAAAAAAAATATTGAAATGACTTATAAAATTCAGTATATTCTCAACATTAATTTATTCTGAAATTTACCAGTTGTCTACTGTCTATTATATGGCAGATATTACTTCAGACTACACTGGTAAATGAAATACTTGGCTTTGTAGAACTTTTATTTTAATGGGCTAGACAATTAAAAGCTATAAACCTTAATAAAAATTGCATAGTGCATTCAAAAATGATGAGTACAATGGGGAAAAAGAAAAATTAAATCAGGGTGAGAAAAATCAAGGTTGCTAGGTAGGGGATGGGGAGTTAAAAATTTTAATAGGAAGATCAGGGTAGTTACAATGAAGCTAACAATTGAACAAAGGTATGGAAAGGTGATGCATTTGCCCAGAACTATCAGCAATAAGGTCACTCCAGACAAAGGAATTGGCTATCTTGAAGGCCATATGGTTGGATCGTGCCTGGCATATCTGAGGAATAGCAAGGAGGCCACTGTGAGGGACTGAAGAGTAGCAGGGAAAGAGGTCACAGAGGTTAAATGAGTGGCTAGATCATGTAAAAGCTTAGAAGTCATTGTAAAACTTTGGCTTTTATATTTGGAAACTTACTGTGTGATAGAATTTCTGCTAATAACTGAGAGTTCAAATGTCCATAAAATTTCAAGGATTCTTATTCTAGTAAGACAGAATAAAGAAAAAGAGTTCATATTTTCACATGGTGTAACAAATGCTCGGAGATCCAAGTGTAGGAAGCTATGGGAGCACAGAAGAAGGCACTAAAATCACACCAATATATTTGATGATTGTGACTATATATAAATTTGTATTTTCTAGATTTTATAGTCATGGAATCACACAGTATATACTATTCATTGCCTGGCTTTTCTTTTCTCAGCACCATTACTTTGAGAAACTCCAATTCTTAATAGTTCATTTGATGTTGAATAGTAATCTCTTTAATGAATAGATCATAATTTGTCTTTGCTCTATTGATGGACATTGATGAACATTTCCACTGTTTTCAATTCTTAAAAATAAAGCTGCTATGAAATTCATATACAAGTCCTTGTATGAACATAGGGTTTGTTTCTCTTGGGTAAATGCCTAGAAGTAAAATGGCTATTCGTGTAACTGCAACATATTTTGCATTTAAAAAAATTTTCAAACTATTTTCCAAAGTGGTGGTATCATGATACATGCCCACAACAGTTTAGATTTTTTGTTGCTTCTCAATCTAGCTCAGACGAAGTACAATTAGCCTTTATAATTTTAGCCATTCTAATAGATGTCTCAATATGATTTTAACTTGTATTTCTTTAATGTCTAAATGTTGAGATATTTGTCATGTGCTTAAAGCATCCATATCCTTTTGGTGACATGTCTCTTCAATAATTTTCTTCACATGTAAAATTGGATACTCTGTTTGATTATTAGTAAGGTTTTTTATTTTTATTCATATTTTAACAATCAGAGTTGATGTCCATTATCAGATATATAATTTGCAAAGCCCTTCTCCATCTTTACGGTTTCTCAATGGAGCTTTGATAGTTGTGTCTTTCAAGAAATGTGCAACTTCTTTCCTGGTACACGGAGGTATGACTAGAACATTATCAATGTTGACCTTTGCAAAGAAAATCATGGCTTAAGATATATGTAGTCTGCGGTTGTTGGGAGTGTTCTGAAATATCAAGCATATCTAGTTAGTTGATAATTTTGTTCAAGTCTTACATATCTTACCAATTTGATGACCGTTTGTCTATATAATCTTAAAATAAAGGTGTTGAAATTTTTTTCCATTTCTCTTCTAAGGTAGAAGTTATGATTTTTGTTCTTAGTTTTTCCCTATATATCCCCAAATCTGTTATTAAGTATTAAAAGTCAAGAATTATTATACTCCCTGATGAATTCATCCTTTTACTCTTCTGTAATTTTGACTTGATCTTTATGTCTGATAATGAAATTTGCTTTAAATCACTTTTCATTATATTGATATAAGCACCAAAGTTATAATGTGATTAGTGTTAATATAGCATAGTTTTCTTTTAATTTATAAAGCACTTCTATATTTAATCCTGAAAAAAAAAACAGCTTTTAACTCTGGAAGCATCTTTCTAAATTATCTTTTTTTTTTTTAATGAATCAGTAGCAATTTTTGTTAAGGGACCTAAACTGAAAGTAGGTTTAGAAATTTATTTATTTATTTATTTATTTAGTAAAATATTTTATTTTGTTTATTGAAGCAAGTGAGAGATAGTGAGAGAGGAAGCGCACAAGTGGGAGGAATCACGTGCAAAGGGAGAGGAAGAAGCAAGCTCCATAGGGTGCAAGTAGTCCCATGCAGGGCTGGATCCCTGTACACTGGAATCATGACCTCAGCAAAAGGCAAACATCTGCTTAAGGAACTAGGTCATCCAGTCACCCCTAGAAAATTAAAAAAAAAAAAAAAAACCTTTTAAAAACATTTTGTTTCTTTCTATTTTTAAAATTTTTTATTTATTTGAAAGACAGAGAAACAGGAAGAGGAACTATAAGCAGGGCAGAGGGAAAAAGAGAAGCAGGTTTCCCACTGAGCAGAGAGCCTGATGTGGGGCTCCATCCCAGGACCCTGGGATCATGACCTGAAAAGAAAGGACACTAATGGTGGAAGCCACCCAGACACCTCTTTTCTTTGTTTTTAATATATGGTAACTGATGCTTCCCAGCCACAAGGAGCATATTACCGATTGATTAAATCTTTGATAACAACCTATTTAAAGAGGTGTGTAAATATATCCTTACTCAGATTTATACACTTTGTGTTTTCTTCATAGTTTGGGGCTAGACCCCATGGTCACAACACTGCTTCCAGTCTTTGCCTTCCCATCTTTTGATACCAGGTATTGGGTCAGCAAAGCAAATTAGTATCAGAATTAATAAGCCCTTGGCACCATATCTCTGGAGCAGGGGTTGCTCTTAGCCAAGGCCCAGAGCAGTTGACCTCCCCTCGCTAGTGCTCTAGCCCCAAGGACTAGGTCCCTGCCACCAGAACTCAGTCTTACATGTTATGCTAAGCAGACAAAACCAAAACAGGAAAGCTCCGACAGCTTTCACTGGCATGCCTCATCTCCCACTCCCTCGACGTCCAGGCAGTACCAGATGCCAGGGAGGGGTCTTGGTCCAAAATATGGGAGGGAAGGAAGTAGCCACGAGCAAGTACCTGCCTCTCTGTGCCTTTCTTTCCTGAGCAGGTTGTAAGGAGGAGGAAGAGGAAGGGGAAGAGAGGTGAACTTCAAGGGGTGAAGGCCTCAGGTAGGCAGCTGGCTCCTTCCAGTAGGAAAGGGACAAAAGAGAAGGCAGTGAGTCTTGCAGGGAGGGTGGGGGGTAAGGGTTACAGCTTATGACGGAATATGGACAGGAGTAATAGGGATACTAGACATTTGAGTCCACCATTGGCAAGCTGGGCTGGGTGTCAGGGCAGATAGGCCTCCCTGGGCAATGGCACATGAAAGAAGGTGGAATTCTTCTCTGATGAGCAGGTGGAGCTTTGGGTGTTGGGAAAGCATAGACAGTATTGTTACAGGGCCAAGGACATGTCTGGGTACTCCTGGTTGGAGGTCAAGGACACAGTATGATCCAGGTCTTCTACCAGCAGCTTGAAGGTACCACATGCCAGCCACCCCTGATTATTGTGTATAACTCTCTGGTGCACTTTTTGGCTTATCCATCAAATGACTCCTTCAGCAGCGTGAAAACCACCTCCACAGGCACTCCAGGATATGGGAGGCTTCCAGAGTGAAGATTTTGCACAGGATCACCCCAAAAGACCAGAAGTCAGTTAGTGCACGTCGATCTGTTCAAACATGGCCTTAGGGGCCATCCACTTCACAGGCAGTCCACTGTTGGTTGTCTTTTTATAGTAACTGATGTGGTGATATCTCTGTCAAGGCTGAAGTCTGAGATCTTCATCATGTTGTCCTTTGTCACCAGCACTTCCCTGGTGGCCAGGTCTTGGGGTATGCACTTCTTGGAGGCAAGGTACTCCATGCCTCAGGCTACCTGATAGGCACAGGATACCAGGTCCTTGGAGGAGAGTTGCTCTGCTGCATTGTGGCTGATATTGTAACAGTACTCCAGGTCAGGAGGCCTCTGAGCCTGCAGGTACTCCTGTATGTTGTCTTTGGAGGCATATTTCATGAGAGTGTACAAAGGACCGTCCTGTGTGCAGGACCCAGCAGGTTGTTGGTGTCCTTGTGCTGTCCAATCATCTTCATCATCTCCATTTCTGAGATTAGGTTTGACAGGTCTTTCTCTGTTGCATCTGACTTCAACATCTTCACAGACACTTTAGTCAAATGGTTGGATTTGTCTTTGTCCAGCCCAATGGCCTCCTCCAACACCACCGGCCCAAAGTAGGCCTGTCTTAGGGGTCTGCCTAAACTGCCTACAACCAGCCTGCCTCAAGGCAGTTATGAACTCTAGATTATCCTCAAAAACATTAAACCACAAGCTAAAAATTTTTTTCACTAGGTCTCTGTCGCAGGTCTAATTTTCTTATCTTTCATCATTTATCTTTTTCCTAATTCTTATTTTCAGTATAGTTTATTTTGCTTCCAGGTGTTTTCCCTGGTTTTTGTATCATGTTTCATAGGGAAGAATTATCCTGTCATAAAATTATTTCTTGAACATTCATTACATCTCTCAGTTAAAATGGGTTCTTTTATGGTATTGATTTATTTGAGTTTTCTCAAAATGGGAAGAATGTTCAAAATGGTGTTTTCCTCAAGGTTCAGAGTAAGTCTTAGCCTCATCTTTACTCTTTTTGAAATTCACTTTTCAAATTCTTTTCCCTCTTTTTATCTTTTTAAATTAAAATGTTTTATTTTTACTATTCTTTTATTTGAGTATAGTTGATATTCAGTGTTACATTGGTTTCAGGTTTTCAATATCTCCATACATTATTCTATGATCACTAAAAATATAGCCACCATCTGTCACCATATAACACTATTATAATATCATTGACTATATTCTCTACACTGTCCCATATCTCTTTTTAAAATCTATGATTTTTATGTTTTCTGTTATTCCAGTTTTAGACCATCATATTACTTTTATACTTTAACAAAATATGCCTGATTACACACTTTTTGCTGAAAACCATAGCATTTGATTTATAGTAGTCTTCTTCTTCTTCTTCTTTTTTAATTAACATATAATGTATTATTAGCCCAGGGGTACAGGTCTGTGATTCGCCAGGTTTACACACTTCACAGCACTCACCACAGCACATACCCTCCTCAATGTTCATAACTCCACCACCCTCTCCCTACCCTCCCCACCCCCCTGTCAACTCTCAGTTTGTTTTGTGAGATTAAGAGTCTCTTATGGTGTCTCCCTCCCGATCCCATCTTGTTTCATTTACTCTTTTACTGTCCCCCAAACCCCCCACATTGCACTTTCATTTCCTCATATCAGGGAGATCATATGATAGTGTCTTTCTCTGGTTGACTTATTTTGCTAAGCATAATACCCTCTAGTTCCATCCATGTCATCGCAAATGGCAAGATTTCATTTCTTTAGATGGCTGAATAGTATTCCATTATATATATATATATATATATATATATATATATATATATATATATAATCCATTTGTTAATGGACATCTAGGTTCTTTCCATAGTTTGGCTATTCTGGATATTGCTGCTATAAACATTTGGTGCACGTGCCCCTTTGGATCATATAGTAGTCTTCTTTATCTCTATCAGAACCCCAGGAAGCTCTATTTATATATTTACTCACTTAAACAGATGATCCAACACAAAGTTTTTTGATGTTCAAATGTATTATAATGTCTTACCGCTTAACACTATTCTTACTGTTCTCTTTCACAGTCTGACAAAATCCTCATCATCACTATGCAATTTAATCATAAAGAACATTTAAACTCAGAGTTATCTCCATATCAGGGAATGAAGACTCCATCCTTCTGTTTGTGCAGTTAAAATGAATGTTGATATTGTCTGTCCTGCACATATTCCATCCTGTTCACCAGAATATTCACCATCAAAATATATACAAAATAAAAACCATACCTCACCACTTCTATTACCACCCAGCTGCTAAAAACACCATCATATATTCATGAATTATTGACTTGATTGATAACCCCACTTCCACACATACTGCACTCCTCTCTCCCTGCAAATTTATTTTGGTACAGCAACTTAACCTAAAAATCAAGTCAGATGATTTTATTCTGCTGTTGAAAGTCTTTTGGTATCTTCTCCTTTCATATTAAATAAAAACTGAAGGCGTTTCAATGTACTAGAAGGTCATACATCAATACGTTCTTCCTCTCTCCACCACTATGAACTCCTCATTGGCCTCCTTGCTTTTCCTCAAAAGTAACAGAGCAGCTGTTCACACAAAGTCTATATACTTACTTGCTCTGCCTAGAGCAAACTTTTCTTTTAATATTTGTATAACACCCTCCTTCACTTCCTGCGTCTTTGTGCAAATAACATCTCATAAATGAGATATAACCACCCAACACAAAATAAAATTAACTTTCATCCCAGCATTCTCTAATGGCTTTTACATTTCTTGTATTTCTTTGTAACACTTATCACCATCAACCATCCATCATTATTCTATTACTGGTTTATTTTCTTATTGGAGACAGAGAGAGAGAGAATTGGGAGGGGGCACAGAGGAAGAAGAAAACACCCCACTGCGTAGAAAGCCTGCGGGGAGGTACATCCCAGGACCCTGAGATCATGACCCAAGCCAAAGGCAGTAACTCAATGGACTGAGCCACCGAGGTGCCCCTCTATTATTGGTTTATTTCACTATTATATTTCAAAAGAATGTAAGCTCTTTGTGGTCAGGTATTTTATATGTTTTATTAATTGAAGTATTCTCAGAAAGGTAGCTGGAAGATTGTAAGGGATCACTAAACTGTATTTTGTTGTTATTATTGGGCTCCTATATGGGCTTTACCTCTTACGCTAGACGTCTATCCTTCAGATGTAAGCAATAAAAATAGAGCCCTGCTCCCTGTTCCAATGAGTAAAAAGCCTGTATTAAGTGGATATTTTAAAAGCTCAATGAATGGCTTAATAGCTGTATATAGGGGGAAAGGGAACATATTTTCCACGGTTTAGAAGTGGAGTTCTTTTATAGAGTTCTTGTACAAGCCTACACTATTGAACGATAATGGGCAGTTGTACATTCCAATTATACAAACACTTTGGTAATTTATATCCTTTTTTTGTAATTCATGACTGGATCATTTAATTCCTTGGGAGCATTATAGCATTTCAACTTTTCATGTTCAATAAACTTATTGGGGTTGCTACCTTTTTTATTCAAATGGAGAAATACTCATGATTTAATCTAAATAAAGTGTTATTGATTGTGTTGTTTTCTAGGAATGAGTCGCACATGCTAGTTTAAAAGTTTTGCTAAATTCTCAAGTCTATCACCGATAAAAGCCTTTTGTAGATTAGTAACTTGATCCAAACAGAAAAGTTATGTAACACTCAATTGTTATACTATCTTTGTTTCCATCATGCATTGTAATAACACCCATCTTAACTCTATTTAAGACAAGTCATCGACAGATGGCTTTCTGGCATTGATTGCATGATATGACATCTAGTATAACTAAAAGTTTTTGGTTTTAGTAGCATATAAATCAATTTAGAAAAATATATGTATTTGAATATAAGGTAAAGTTTTAAATTATTTGGGAATATTAAACTAATTTTTTTTGTAAATTTTTATTTTCTAAAATTTCATTGAGCTCTTTTGCAATAAGAAACAAGTTACAAAAAATTAAGGTTTATTTACCCCAATTCAAAATTATTAGGAATATAATCATAGAGGTTGAAGTATTTAAAATATTGAACCCAAAATATTTTATTACGTAAATTCGTGAATGCTGGGCATTCACTGTTAAAATATACTAATCCTATTGATAGACTGGTAGAAGCCTAAGATCAAATATTTCTTAAATATTTATATCCATATCTTTTCATGGCTTGGTAATTCATTTCTCTAGCATTAAATAATATTCCATTGTTTGCATGTACTACACTTTATTTGACCTTTCACCTATGGAAGGATATCTTGGTTGCTTCCAAGCTTTTGTCAGTAATGAATAAAACTACTATAGACATCTTTGTGGGTATAGATTTCATCTTCTTTGGATAAATACCAAGAACTGCTACTGCTGAATCATCTGGCAAGAATATGTTTAGTTTTGTAAGAAACTGCCAAGTTGTTTTCCATTCTTTATTCTCAATAGCCATGGAAGAACATTCCTGTTGCTCCATATCCTCACCAACTATTTGTGTTCTGTTGTCAGTGTTCTGGATTCTGGGTATGTACTGGTGTCTCTTTTTTGTTTTAATTTGCATTTTCCTGATGACATATGATGTAAGCATCTTTTTATATGCTTATTTGCCATCTGTAATATTTTCTTTTGTGAGGTATCTGCTAAGGTCTTTGGCTCATTTTTAATCAGGTTTGTTCCCCATTGTTGAGTTTTAAGGGGTCTTTGTGTATTTTTGATTAACAGTCCTTAGCCAGATGTGTATTTTGCAAATTTTTTCTCATAGTCTGTGCTTTGCATTTTCATTCTCTTGGCATTGTGTTTCACAGAGTAGACATTTTTAAATTCAGTGCTTGTGCTTTTGTAGGTAAAGTTATTTCCAAAACCAAGGTCATTTAAATTTTCTTCTATATTACCTTCTACATGTATCATGTTTAGGTTTATAATCTAATCTGAGTTAATTTTTGTGAAGAGGGTATGATATCTGCCTGGATTTATTTTATTTTATTATTTTATTTATTTTTATTTTATATTTTTACATTTAGCTTCACCATTACTCCAGAACCATTGTTTAAAAGATTGTATTTTGCTCTCTTGTATTGCTTTTGCTTTTCTATTAAATATAAAATATAATTGATAATATGTATTCCATTACTTAATCTAGTCTTTCTGTCGTATTACAATATCTTGCTTACAATTATCGTTAGGGTATACTTTTTTTTAAAGATTTTATTTATTTATTTGACAGAGAGAGAGATCACAAATAGGCAGAGATACTGACAGAGAGAGAGATGAGGAGAAGCAGGCTCCCTGCTGAGCAGAGAGCCCAATGTGGGACTCGATCCCAGGCCCCTGGGATCATGACCTGAGCCAAAGGCAGAGGCTTAACCCACTGAGCCACCCAGGTGCCCCATCGTTATGGTAAACTTTGAAGGCAGTCCTCAGTCTTTGTTCTCCTTCAACACTATGTTGACTATTGTGAGTCTTTGCTTGTCCTTATAAACTTTAAAATAAGTTTGTTAATATTAAAAAAAAAGAACTTGCTGGAATGCATTAATTGTATAGATAAACTTGGAAACCAGTGACCTCTTGAGCTTAGCAGGAGATAGACCATGGACATTAGTTGTCACAGTGGTGCCTCTGGAAGAACCTATTGCAAATCCCTAGGCAAAATGAGACCTCAAGGATCTAAGTGTCCACCTGTCTGAAAGCTGGGGAATCTAGATAAGGGAGGGAAAATTAGTTGTGATAAAACATATCAACAAACATCAATAAATTTTGTAAAACTAATTGTCATGGCTCATATCCTATATGACCAACAGAGGGACCATCAAAAGGAAAGTATCCGTTATGTTTATTGTAAAATTTTTTATTCAAAATAAACAATGAGAGAGGAAGACACAATGAGAAAATTACCATTTTATAAATGGTAAACTTCTTACAAAATGGAATAGGTTTTATATTTTAAGTAGTATATTGAAAAGTAAAACATTGGGGCACCTGGGTGGCTCAGTGGTTAGGGCTGCTGCCTTTGGCTCGGGTAATGATGTTAGGGTCCTGGGATCGAGCCCTGCATCGGGCTCTCTGCTCCGCAGGAAGACTGCTTCTCTCTCTCTCTCTCTCTCTCTACCTGCTTGTGATCTCTGTCTGTCAAATAAATAAATAAAATCTTTAAAAAAAAGAAAAGAAATGTAAAACACAAAAAAATAAAATTTTAATTTAAAAAATTATGTAATTTTTTAAAAACCTTAAAAATAGCAGAACCATTTTTCTTATAACTGGAAAATACATTGTATATATATCTATCAAAAATAACTTGTCGGGCGCCTGGGTGGTTCAGTGGGTTAAGCCGCTGCCTTCAGCTCAGGTCATGATCTCAGGGTCCTGGGATGGAGCCCCACATCGGGCTCTCTGCTCATTGGGGAGCCTGCTACCTCCTCTCTATCTCTGCCTGCCTCTCTGCCTACATGTAATCTCTCTCTGTCAAATAAATAAATAAAGTCTTTAAAAAAAATAACTTGCAATGGGAGCGCCTGGGTGGCTCAGTGGGTTAAAGCCTCTGCCTTTGGCTCAGGTCATGATCCCAGGTTCCTTGGATCCAGTCCCACATCAGGCTCTCAGCTCAGAAGGGAGCATGCTTCCTCCTCTCTCTTTCCCTGACACTGCCTACTTGTGATCTCTGTCAAATAAATAAATAAAATCTTTTATAACAAAAATTTAAAAAAATAACTTGTCATGTCTGGAATCAGGAGCATATGGAAAAAAATAATATCTGAGGACAATACTTCTGCCATGTTTTGTGCCTTGTTAATATTTTTAAACAGTCAGGCATCTTTTAGCTTTATTGAAATACCTGCTAAGATACTAGCAGTGCCTTTTGGAGCCCTATGACTATAAAAATTAATTGCAAATATTCAAAATGTTTACTATGGTGTCACTATTTAGGGCCACCACCAAGCATGTTTCAGAAGTAAGCAAAACTGTTACTCTTCTGTAAGGCAAAAGGGCATGCTTTCAGGAGTTCCATCTGCTGTACCAGGAGGTGAATCAAGTAATGATTTTTGTCTATAAAATAATTCACTTTTCAATCTAACATTCCTTATTCCACATTATAGTAATAGAAACTAGGAGGAGACTAAAACAAACAAACAACTACAACAACCAGCTTTTCCTTCGGTGGAAAAGTAAATATAGCCTGAAATTTATTTTTAAATATTTTCAAGATAAGCGTTCTTGTTAGAAAACCATATATTTTATATTACTTAGAAATAACAGGCAAAGTTTTATTAACTTCTAAAAAGTCTAGTTACTTCTATTTATCTATTAACTCATCTCTTTATGAAGTAGAACATGATCACACCTATTGTATCTACCCAAGTTTGTATGCTTTGGTTATTTTATGTTTGCTATTTCCTTGCTTAATTTTTATAATATTCGATACATAATAGTATCTTTAAGTCCATCTAAGGTTTCACAGAATTTGTTTGAACTTCATCAAAATGTACCATACTTTTGCACTGTCCTTGTTTTACTTCTCTATTAACTTTCCAAGATTTATTCACTTTAGAGTGTGTAGCTATCAGTTATTTTTATTCCTCCATAATGCTATGTTTACAAATTTGTATTTATCTGTACTTTTAAAAATATCTTAATTATATACCATTTCTCATCTCATGTAACACTCACGTTACTTCTACACTTATCAAATATTATGTAACTGAAAACCACAACTCAGCAACAATATAGCACCATTTTTCAAAATTAAATGGCTTACCAGAATTCTTTAATTCTATCCTTTATTTGTATTAGATGACCCTTTATTCTGGTATTTGGCATTGTTCATATGGAGGAAAGCTTATAAGTTGATATTCCATAAATAGAAGGATTTATTATGATTGACTAATTATTTTCATTTAGAATGCATAGAATATGGTTGATTTAATATTTCTTTCTTACTCTCTGCCTGGAGCAGAGTGCTATCTATGTAATAGCCACTAAAATATTAAGTTAATTACCTAGACTTTAAACTTCATATGAATAGGAATAACATACAGAACTCTTCTCAGATTGGGACACCTGGGTGGCTCAGTCAGTTAAACGCCTGAGCCTTTAGCTCAGGTCATGATCTTAGGGTCCTGGGACTCAGTTCTGCAACAGATTCCCTGCTTAGCCGGGAGTTTGCTTCTCCCTCACCCTGCTGCTCCCCCTGCTTGTGCTCTCTCTCTCTTACAAATAAATAAAATTAAGAAAATGAATTCTTCTCAGATAGCTAATATAGAATATCGTCTTTGTATTCATCAAAGGGAAAGTGCCATATAATAATGAAATTCAGACTACTTCAAATTCATTTTTTAACCAGTAAGAAAGTACTGGAAACAAGCCAAAAATGTCTTTAATGAATTAAAGAAATAGATTGATTTTCAATATCTTAATGTTTCTAAAATAAATTGCAAGATTTTTATACTAGATATCAGTGTAAATATTCATTATACAAGGATATTCTAAAAATAAACCCGAGAAAACTACTTGGCATATATGATGACAAAAATGAGTTTGACAAAAGTCAGTTTGGGTAAAACTTACAACACCTACCACCCAAAACTCTTGTTCTATAATTCAATTATTTTAATTTACAAAAATACAAAAATAATATATCAGAGTAAGTATATTGATAGCTTTGAAGTTATGCTCTTGTTGTGCACTGTTTACTATTGAAAGGGGAATCATTATGTGATGCTTATGGTGTGACTCTATCAAAATTCAACAAGTTCAGAAGCATACGAGGAATAGAATAAAGACAAAAGATGACCCTTCCTTATCCTAAAGATAGACAATGGTATATATGTGCTAGTTGGGGAGAGAATCCAGTCAGTAGATGGAGGATGTGGTAGTGGAAAAAAAAAGACACAAGGTTTTGGTTGAACGTTTAGCACTATATTTAACAAAGTGAAATAGTGAAATTGTGTGTTAATAGCCTTGAATAAAATCCAAAAATATTTTCACGGCTGATGATCTTTTTGCAGCCAGGCAGCGCGCAGACACCGGCTCAGGGAGCCAGGCTAGGAGGCCGCTCAGCGCAGGCTCCGGCCATGCTCGCAGGCCCCCCGGGCTTCGCCGGCACCCATTCCCGGGCCAGCGCCTCAGGACGGAGGGGGAGGGGGCGAGGGCGGGGGCGGCCGGGAGAAGGGGCTTTGCTAATTGCGGAATCCGGAAGTGAGCTCGCAGAGGACACGGAGGAGAGTCTGAGAGGAGGTGGAGGGGCTGGCGGAGGAGGGGCGCAAAGCTCCGCGTTGCTGTGCTACAGCCCAGTCCGCACTGCAGAACCCCCTGACTCGCCGCCCCTGCACTCCCGCGCTCCAGCCCAGCCCCAGAGCCCGGGCTGTCTGTCTCCTGTGGCCCTCTGCCCCGCCCTGCCCCATGGCTTCTCCAGACGACCCTCTGCGAGCAGGTAAAGTGACACCGCGCCGCGCCCTCATCTGGAGCAGAAAGCGCGGGCGGTTAGCTCGCAGGGTTGTCCGGACCCAGCCTCCCGCGACCCCCGGGGCAGCGGGACTACCCCGGACGACGCGCCGCAAGCTAGACCACGCGGGGTTGGGCTGCGGACTGAGCCAGGCGAGGTGCCCCCGCCAGCAAGCGCAATAGCCCCCATTGTTTGGCACCCCCACGCCAGGGTGCCGTGGACCCCCTTCCCTCATCCCCTGCCGTGGCCCCGACACTTTTGTTCTGGACTTGAGATCCCAGGTGGAAACTAGTCCCTCAGAACTCCCTGGCAGCAAGGAGCGCAGGGAGGGGTTCTTGGATTTTCCACCCTGGCTCTTCCTCTCTCCACATTCACATGCCTTCGGGCGTCCCTTTCCTCTCCTCATTGTCACTTTTATTCAATGGTTTTGTTCTGCTTGTTGACCCGCAGAGCGATTTCATGAATGAATATACAGGAAACTAAGTTGGAGCCCACCTGTGAGAGCCCACCTGTGGAGGCCTTTCATTAGAATGGTCTCTGGTTCTAGCCTCAGTTCAGAATACTGCGTGTACCTGAGGACCGAGTCCAGATGTTTCTTTCATCTCTGACTTGAATTTGAAATCCTAACGTCACTGTTACCTGGGAAGCCGAGGTCCACAGCATCTTCATCTGAAATTCCACTAGAGCTCCCATTTACCTAGTGCCCCACCTCAGTGTGTTTTCCACTACTGTCAGGGTCCTAGAAGTTCATGCACTGCCCACCACTGACAGTAGGGGCATCTCTCTGTCCAGATTTTCCCTTTACATAAGGAGGTCAGTTACAGGAGATTAGGGCCCATTCTAACGACCTCACTGTAATGTGATTGCATTTGTAAGAACTCTAGTTCCAAAGAAGGTCACGTTCTGTGGTACCAGAGATAAGGACAGCAGCAAGGTTTCTGGGGGTAATGCAGGTGAGCTCTTAACAGTCCACTCTCTGGCTCCCCAAATTCGTGTCCTTCCCGTGTGCAAAATACCTTCACCCAATGCCCTCCAAAGCACTAATCATCCCAGAATCAACTCAAAATCTGAAATCTCATCTGTCCTCCTCCACTGAAAGACCCTGATCTCACCCAGACCATGGGACCTGAGGACTGCATACAGAAGCCACAGTCTCCTGGTAAAGCTGCCCATCAGGTCCTGATATCACCCTCATTTGTCCCAGCAACCCAGGGCCTACAGTTCCC
The DNA here is from genome assembly GCF_964662115.1 of Mustela nivalis. Lineage (NCBI taxonomy): Eukaryota > Metazoa > Chordata > Mammalia > Carnivora > Mustelidae > Mustela > Mustela nivalis. The sequence goes on from NW_028135694.1 coordinate 22,304, forward strand.
AGAGACAGTTTCTAAGAGGAAGTTTGAAGACCACCTCAGAGGACGTTCTTTGGGAGTGAATGAAGAGGGAAGGGGGTCAGAGACTCCTGCCATTCCCAGGGCAGCCAGAACCCAGAGAGTGAGGCCTTGGGTGCTTTCTAGTGACAGATTCAAGGCAATTCTTTGACTTTTGGACTTCAGAATTAACTTAGATTTCATTTGTGATTATTATTTTTGTGTGGGGACCATAGCTTTTCTTTTGACCTATGGCTGTTTTCACTCCCGGTTCTGAAGAAGCCCCTAAATCCTAACCCTGTTGAGGACTCCAAAAGCTCTCAGAGCAGCAGTACTGGGGGACAGTTTGGACACATGGTTTGGTTTCTCCTCTGGCCTGATTCTGCGGCAGCCCCGCTCTGTCCTCCTCAGACTTCAGAGCAATAGCTGAATAAGTGGAGAAAGGACCAGGGGGTCAGGAAGGTGGCCACCGAAGAGTGACTTCTCTGGAGGGTGGCTGAGCTAGCGAGTGAGCATGTTAGTCCAGCTCTGCCTGCAGTCTGGATGGAGCTGAACAGGGGCCAGGGAAGGGGAGGAGGAGCAGAGAGCAGGGAGAAAGGGACCAAAGAGGAGATTCAGATGAAGGGAAGTAATTGGGAGGAGAGAAGAAACTCTAGAAGACAGGCATGTAAGAAAAGAAAAGGGATGAAGTGGGCATCAGGAAAGGGCACCACCAGGGCAGGAGAGAGGGGAAGGGAAGAGGGAGGGAGGGAGGAAAGGGGAAAGGAAGAAGGGAGGAGTCAGCATGCCAGGGCTTCCCCTGCATCTGAAGAAGAGGTGGCTGCTCCAGCTTGTCAAACAGGGTGCTCACTCTTTGGTCCCAGTTTCTGCTCCAAGTGCTACTGGGCTTTGCAGCAAATTAATGACATATATAAAATTATAGGGAAATGACACCTTCCATTCCATTATGAGTACAGCTTTTAAAATGGTCTCATGAGGCAGGGATTCTAGCCACTGGCTGTGAAAGGCATGAGGCCTGTTAGTGATTCTATTTTTTCCTCTGCAGAATGGGTCTTTCTACATTCCAGGTCCTTTCTACCCCAATAAATAATGCGGCGATTCTCTCAGTGAGTTGTACTTTTGGTTTAAGAAGCCAAGTGTCTCTTTAAAGTCCCTTAAAAAAAAAAGAGTCCTTTCAAAAAAATCTTTTTTTTAAATTTTTTAATCCCATAGGTTTACTCTGATCCTGGAACTTTGTCATTTTGACCTTCTCTGCTGATTAAAATATTCTTCATCATCAGCACCCATGCTCTCCTCTCCTGGTTGTCTCTCCGGAAGGGGTCTTCTCTAGCTATTCTAGCAGGAGATGGGCACTTGCCCTCTACCCCTGTTGCCGGACCAACCTTACCTATTCTGCAGGGTCAGGTCGACCTGGCTTTTATCTGTTGTTCTCTTCTGAGTGGTTAGTTTTTCATAGATACCGTGCTTTGCTTTTGTCAGGATTTACCCTGGAGTATCAAAACCCTTTTCTTGTGCCACTGAAGCCTAAGAAACAGTCCTGATAAGAGAACCAGGAACTCGAACAGATCATATTTATCCTGAATGTTCCATCCAAAATGAAAAATTCATTTCTGAGGAGCCTCAAGTTTTCTGAGAAGGGAAGTTTCACCAACTCTGTCATGTAGGGGCATCAATTCTGATTCTGTGTCAATTTTCCTACTTTCCCAGCTAATAATTCTCTACCGCAGAAAGCCCACTCTCAACTGTTTCCTCTCTCAAAGGCAGTTGCTCTTAGAGTCTGCACATGGCACTTGGGGCCTGCTGGTCTTTGGCTACTGCCCTCTGTACCTTGGGCCTAACAGCTGCAAGGCATCAAGATGAGAACGTCTCTTGTTCTAAGACTTAATATAGTTTGGGGCACATGGTAAGCAATAATCACTTTTTTTTGATCCAAGTGTTCGACCTTTCTTAATTATTCTAGTACCACAGTTTACTTGTTCTATGATTTGTCCTCCCCACCCCCATTTTAATATCTCTAGGTGGCACTCACTTTGCACTTGATGACATATCTTAGTTTAACTGGCAGCATTTCTCTTTCTTAGTCGAACATAAAGCATAGTGCAACTTACTCTTGATGAAAGCTAGGATGCAATTAAATACTCTATTATGGTTACAATTCTGATATTTGAAATCCTCCGGTAGCTCCCTGTGCCCCCACAGTGTAGAACCTCACCTCTTCGGCATAGTGTAGAAACCATCTCACCCCCAGTGTTAACCCCGGGGCTCAGCCTCCATCCCCAGGTGATGCTGCCAGATCAGCTGTCGGTTATCATGAACTTGCTGTAGATTCCCGAATGCACTGTGCTGCCTCCTGGCACTTTGAAATTTGACACACTCATCCTCATTCTTCGATTTGACCTTGTCTATCACCTCCCCTGAAAATCTGTTCCTAAGTGGCTTTTCCCTGCTCCAATACCCTTGGCACTCCTTTATCTCCCTGTGGTAAAGCCTGTCACACTGCACCATGGACATGCCTGTTGTCCCCCTGAGAAGAGAAAAGGGACAGTGAGGGCCCCCCAGCATTGGCAGCTCTAGTGCAGAGCCCCATGCCTGGCTTGTAGGAAATGCCAGATCATGAAGACAAACGGAGATCATCCTCTTGCTAAAACCAGCTCTTCTTTGCCTACCGCAGGATCTGGATCAATAAAGAGCAGCCAGTTATTATTGCTCTTTTTCTAGGGATTTTTTTCCCATATATTTCCCAGGTCTTTACTCTTTCTATAGCACTTTAATTCAGGCTTCAACCACTTCCTAGTCAGATCAGGTGAAATCCTTTTCCTTACCATACCCTCGATGTATTTCACTCCTAGTAATTCTTTTTTTAAAGATCTTATTTACCCATTTGACAGACAGATCACAAGTACGTAGAGAGGCAGGCAGAGAGAGAAGGGGGGATGCAGGCTCCCCACTGAGCAGAGAGCCTGATGTGGGGCTCCATCCCAGGACCCTGAAATCATGACCTGAGCCGAAGGCAGAGGCCTAAACCACTGAGCCACCCAGGAGCCCCATATCTGGTAATTTTTAATCAAAGTGGATTTGCTGCATCAAATAGTTCCTTCTTCTTCAAATATAAATATATAAATATATTGATCAAGTCACTCACATGTCTTAGGGGAATGTCATACTTTTAGTAGCAAACTTGAAATCTTGGCCATTGGTTATGATTTTTGTTTAGGTATGATTTGGATTGGTTTTTGTAATTTTAAAAATCCCTCCAGCTCTTGGCTCTGTCTTACCTGATTGCTTTCAGATATTTCTGCAACAAAATTGTCCTGGCATTGAAAACTCATTGTTTGCAGTGGCGCCCCAGCCTGAACACTGTTAATAAAAACCTTTTTTTTTTTTTTTTTTTTGGCTATGGTAAATGTGGAACCACAATGAGGTATTTCAAAGAGGTGAACCACAGATTAATTTCTCTAAGGGTGGGGTGAGGGTAACTCAAAAAGGAACTTGACAAGGCTTTTAAAGATATGGACAATCATTATAACATAACGTGACTGATTGTTACCGTGCTCTTAACTGGGCAAACACTTGTTGGCTTCCAAGAAAGACTAACATAGTTGAGATGGTTCTAGCGGCCTTCTAGCACAGGGTCTCATGAGGCAGGAATTCTCGCCACTGGCTGTGCAAGGCATGAGGCCTGTTAGTGATTCTATTTTTTCCTCTACAGAATGGGTCTTTCTACATTCAGGTCCTTTCTACCCCAATAAATAATGCGGCGATTCTCTCAGTGAGTTGTACTTTTGGTTTAAGCAGACAACCGTCTCTTTAAAAGGACTTTTGTTTAAAGTCCTTTAAAAAAAAAAGTCCTTTCAAAAAAACTTATTTTTTATTTTTTATTTTTTAATCCCATAGGTTTACTCTGATCCTTGAACTTTGTCATTTTGACCTTCTCTGCTGATTAAAATATTCTTCATCATCAGCACCTACTGCTCTCCTCTCCTGGTGGTCTCTCCGGAAGGGGTCTTCTCTAGCTATTCTAGCAGGAGATGGGCACTTCCCCTCTACCCCTGTTGCGGGACCAACCTTACCTATCCTGCAGGGTCAGGTCGGCCTGGCCTTTTATCTGTTGTTCTCTTCTGAGTGGTTAGTTTTTCATAGATACCGTGCTTTGCTTTTGTCAGGATTTACCCTGGAGTATCAAAACCCTTTTCTTGTGCCACTGAAGCCTAAGAAACAGTCCTGATGAGAGAACCAGGAACTCGAACAGATCATATTTATCCTGAATGTTCCATCCAAAATGAAAAATTCATTTCTGAGGAGCCTCAAGTTCTCTGAGAAGGGAAGTTTCACGAACCTTGTCATGTAGGGGCATCAATTCCGATTCTGTGTCAATTTTCCTCCTTTCCTAGCTAGTAATTCTCTACCGCAGAAAGCCCACTCTCAACTGTTTCCTCTCTCAAAGGGAGTTGCTCTTAGAGTCTGCACATGGCACTTGGGGCCTGCTGGTCTTTGGCTACTGCCCTCTGTACCTTGGGCATAACAGCTGCGGGGCATCAAGATGAGAACGTCTCTTGTTCTAAGACTTAATATAGTTTGGGGCACATGGTAAGCAATAATCACTTTTTTTTGATCCAAGTGTTCAACCTTTCTTAATTATTCTAGTACCACAGTTTACTTGTTCTATGATTTGTCCTCTCCCACCCCCATTTTAATATCTCTAGGTGGCACTCACTTTGCACTTGATGACATATCTTAGTTTAACTGGCAGCATTTCTCTTAGTCGAACATAAAGTATAATGCATCTTACCCTTGATGAAAGCTAGGATGCAATTAAATACTCTATTATGGTTACGATTCTGATATTTGAAATCCTCCGGTAGCTCCCTGTGCCCCCACAGTGTAGAACCTCACCTCTTCGGCATAGTATAGAAACCATCTCACCCCCAGTGTTAACCCCGGGGCTCAGCCTCCATCCCCAGGTGATGCTGCCAGATCAGCTGTCGGTTATCATGAACTTGCTGTAGTTTCCCGAATGCACTGTGCTGCCTCCTGGCACTTTGAAACTTGACACACTCATCCTCATTCTTCGCTTTGCCCTTGTGTATCACCTCCCCTGGAAATCTGTTCCTAAGTGGCTTTTCCCAGCTCCAATCTACCCTTGGCACTCCTTTATCTCCCTGTGGTAAAGCCTGTCACACTGCACCATGGACATGCCTGTTGTCCCCCTGAGAAGAGAAAAGGGACAGTGAGGGCCCCCCAGCATTGGCAGCTCTAGTGCAGAGCCCCATGCCTGGCTTGTAGGAAATGCCAGATCATGAAGACAAACGGAGATCATCCTCTTGCTAAAACCAGCTCTTCTTTGCCTACCGCAGGATCTGGATCAATAAAGAGCAGCCAGTTATTATTGCTCTTTTTCTAGGGATTTTTCCCCATATATTTCCCAGGTCTTTACTCTTTTTATAGCACTTTAATTCAGGCTTCAACCACTTCCTAGTCAGATCAGGTGAAATCCTTTTCCTTCCCATACCCTCGATGTATTTCACTCCTAGTAATTCTTTTTTTAAAGATCTTATTTACCCATTTGACAGACAGATCACAAGTACGTAGAGAGGCAGGCAGAGATATCAGGGGGAAGCAGGCTCCCCGCTGAGCAGAGAGCCTGATGTGGGGCTCCATCCCCGGACCCTAACCTAAGGCAGAGGCGTAAACAACTGAGCCACGCAGAAGCCCCCATATCTGGTAATTTTTAATCAACGTGGATTTGCTGCATCAAATAGTTCCTTCTTCTTCAAATATAAATATATAAATATATTGATCAAGTCACTCGCATGTCTTAGGAGAATGTCCTACCTTTAGTAGCAAACTTGAAATATTGACCATTGGTTTTGATTTTTGTTTTGGTTTGATTTGGTTCGGTTTTTGTAATTTTAAAAATCCCTCCAGCCCTTGGCTCTGTCTGACCTGATTGCTTTCAGCTGTTTCAGCAACAAAATTGTCCCCTCAGCGAAAACTGTCATTGTTTTCAATGGCGCCACCTAATGAACACTTTGTTAATAAAAAGCTTTTTTTTTTTTTTTTTTTTTCGCTATGGTAAATGTGGAACCACAATGAGGTATTTCAAAGAGGTGAACCACAGATAAATTTCTCTAAGGGTGGGATAAGGGTTACTCAAAAAGGAACTTGACAAGGCTTTTAAAGATATCGACAATCATTATAACATAACGTGACTGATTGTTACCGTGCTCTTAACTGGGCAAACACTTGTTGGCTTCCAAGAAAGACTAACATAGTTGAGATGGTTCTAGCGGCCTTCTAGCACAGGGTCTCATGAGGCAGGAATTCTCGCCACTGGCTGTGCAAGGCATGAGGCCTTTTAGTGATTCTATTTTTTCCTCTGCAGAATGGGTTTTTCTACATTCCAGGTCCTTTCTATCCCAATAAATAATGTGGCGATTATCTCAGTGAGTTGTACTTTTGGTTTAAACAGCCAACTGTCTCTTAAAAGGGACTTTTTTCAAGTCTTTTTAAAAAAGTTCTTTCAAAAAAATCTTTTTTTTAAATTTTATATTTTAATCCCATATGTTTACTCTGATCCTGGAACTTTGTCATTTTGACCTTCTCTTCTGATTAAAATATTCTCTCCAATATGCCTGTTATTTGCAGGTACTTGCACTGTAGACATTCTTTACATATTTTTAAAAAAATCCATTCACGATTCTTAGTGAAAATCCCGGGAATCTGAAAGACTACCATTTGCTATTCATCGAACAGTTACTGTCTCCACTATGTGACAGGGTTTCAGAGAACGTGAGCTCAAAAAAGATGTAAACTTTTTTCCACATTCTGCTACCATGTTCATTTCTATGTTACTCAGAGGAGTCTTCTTTGTAGAAACATATTATCCAATCTTTTATAAAGCTGAATTTAAATTCTGTCCCTTCATTCCCCACAAAGCTTAAAAAGCCAAGCAAATTTTGTTCCATTTTTTAAGTACCCATAGATGGCACTTTTTTAATGTTGCATTTTTGAGTTTTGATCACTCTTTATGTTACTTCTACTTCACAGAAAAACAATTGCTAATGACAATGTGAACTTCCTACAAATGTGCAATCAAAATCCCTAGGTACACATTACTGAAGTTCTTCGTTCCCTTTAAACATTATTTCTCTCTTGATATGCATTCTTGTTTTGTATTATATTGCATTATAAAGTTTTTTTTAACAGACTGCATTTTTTAGAGTAGTTTGGGGATCAAAGTAAAATTCCCTTTCCCCACATACACACAGCCTTCCCCATTATCAACATCCTGTACCACGGTGATAATTTTTCACGCTCACTGACCGTACACTGATACATCATTATCATCCCAAAGTCCACAGTTTACATTAGAGTTCACTCTTGGTGGGGCACCAGGGTGGCTCAGTGAGTTAAGGCTTCTGCCTTCGGCTCAGCTCATAATCTCATGGTCCTGGGATCGAGCCCCAGACCAGACTCTCTGCTTGGCAGGGAGCCTGCTTTCCCCCAACCCCTGCTTTCCCAGCCTGCCTCTCTGCCTGCTTTGATGCCTGTCAAATAAATAAATAAAATCTTAAAAAAAACCTTTTCTCATAGAGTTCACTCTTGGTATAGTATCTTATGCATTTTGACAACTGTGTAGCGATATATATCTAAAATATCATACATATCATACAGAACATTTTCACTGGCCTAACAATCCTCTGTGCTCTGCCTGTTCATCCTCCTCCTCTGCTAACTGCTACAAACCGCTGACCTTTATACCATTTGCATAGTTCTGCCTTTTCTAGAAGGTCATATAGTTGGAAGCTTGCAACATGAAGCTTTTTCAAATTGACTTCTTTCACTTATTATGACGAATTTTAAGTTTGTTCCATGTCTTTTCATTGCTTGATAGCCATTTTTCTTTATCGCTGAATCATATCCCATTGTTTCAATGGACCACAGTTTATCTATCCATTCTCCTCCTGAAGGACATCTTGGTTACTACCAACTCTTGGCACTTATGGGTAAAGCTGTTGCAAACACAGTTTTATATGCAGGATTCTGTGTACACAAAGTTTTCTCTCTTTTGGGTGAGTACCAAGGAGCACGATTGCAGGATCATATGGTAAGAATATGTTTAGTTTTGTGAGAAACTGCCCAACTGTCTTCCAAAGTGATAGCACCATTTTGGTGTTCTCACCAGAATGAATGAGAGTTTCTCTTGTTCCTCATCGTCAAAGCATTTTATGTTGTCAGTAATTTGGAATTTAGCCATTCTAATAGATGTGTAGTGATATAATATTGTTTTATTTATTTATTTATTTATTTTTTAAAAGATTTTATTTATTTTTTTGACAGAGAGAGATCACAAGAAGACATAGAGGCAGTCTGAGAGAGAGAGAGAAAGGGAAGCAGGCTTCTGCTGAGCAGAGAGCCCAACGTGGAACTCAATCCCAGGACCCTGAGATCATGACCTGAGCCAAAGGGAGCAGCTTAACCCACTGAGCCATCCAGGTGCCCCTCATTGTTCTTTTAATTTACAATTCCTTAATTAGGCATGCTATGGATCATCACAGCATCTTTTCATATCATTATTGCCATCTCAATATCTTCTTCAGTGAGGTGTCTGTTCCAGTCCTGGCCAATTTTTCAATCAGGTCCTTCATTTTCTTGTGTTTGAGTTAAAAAATGAATAATAACAAATAAATAAATAAATAATAAATGAATGAATCAATTTATTATTTATATTATATATGTTATATATAATATATATTATATATTATTATATATTAAATAATAATTTATTAAAAATAAATTTACTAATGAGGCCAAGAATTCAGAATCACAAATACTTCAGATCTAATAATAACTGCCTTCACTTGATGTTATTCTGTAACATAAATCCTATGATCAAGTTTCAATTTTAAATTCTTATAATTTTAAATTCTTAAATGCTTATGAGGAAGCATCGTTTTGAGGGAGCAGTTTTCATAATTTATCATCCATCAGCCTTTTTATAAGATTTTATTTATTTATTGGACACAGAGAGACAGAGAGAGAGAGATCACAAGTAAGCACAGAGGTAGGCAAGCAGGGAGGGAAGCAGTCTTCCTTTTGAGCAGAGCCCGATGTGGGGCTGGATCCCAGGACCCAGAGACCATGACTTGAGATGAAGGCAGAGGCTTAACCCACCACCCACGTGATGAGAGAGCCCCTCAGGTGCCCCTCATCCATCAGCCTTAATTGTTTGGAGGAAAATGTTTGGATGAATAATGCCTTAGGGAGCTAATCTCTCTAAAGAATTTTCAAGTCTTTACCCCTTCAAGGTTTTTGTACAGTTCTGATAGCCTCTAAACATCCAGCTGATTTCTACAGTGGCAGGCCTATTAAAACCTGTCCTCAAACCAGGAATAGAGCTTGAAACATACCAGTCAACAGCAACTTTGAGTCTTTTAAGGAGTTTATCAACATTTCTTTGTTTTTGGTTCATATCCGAAATAGTTCCATATTACACTTGCATAATTTCTCCAGAGCTGACTTTGAAGGAGGCATTCAGTTCCAGCTAGTTCCATATTTTGGCAAGAACTATAATTCTATATATAAAAAAAAACATATTTTAGGGTGCCTGGGTGGCTCAGTAGGTTAAAATCTCTGCCTTCGACTAAGGTTATGATTCCAGGTTCCTGGGATTGAGTCCCACAGTGGGCTCTCTTCTCAGCAGGGAGCCTGCTTCCATTCCTCTCTCTCTGCCTGCCTCTCTGCCTTCCTGTGATCTCTGTCAAGGAAATAAATAAAATTTTTAAAAAAACATATTTTATACCAGTTATTCATGTTTATTAACTAAGATATCACAATACAAATAATACAAACAGTTGCTCTTTATTAATACCTTCAACCAAGATCAAAAAAATATGTCATATTTAATCCAAAAATGTTATACCATGTGATAGGTCAGATATATATAAAATTACATTTAAAGTTTTAAAAATATCAGCAAATATTTTCATTTAAATGCAAATTTCAAAGAAAATCTACTTTTCCAAACACGACTTTTTATCGTATTTTTTTTTGTCGACAATTGATAAATTGTTTAGCAAGACTATAAATGTTAGACCGAATAATGTTTAATATATGTAGGTTCAAAATATTATGTTCCATTAAAAATAATTTAGTCTTGGATGAACATCTGTTTGGTAATATGTTGTATCCAGATACAGTAAATTAATGACATATATAAAATTATAGGGAAATGACACCTTCCATTCCATTATGAGTAGAGCTTTTTAAATGCTATTTGTCACAACCTGTCATCTTGTCATTATGTAGCATTTAAAAAAGGTATACTCTTCACTATGAAGTCTTTTAGAAATCTAAAATATGACTTTCTATGTTTTGTGTTTCCATATTCCTTTATTGCCAGTTTGAACAAATCCACATGCTTTGATTCAAAGGTAATAAATTCCTCTTATTTGGAAAAATGATGTTTATTTTTGTTCTCTCACCCTTAGCAGGTGGTTTCATTTTAGCACACTTCAGAGTTATAATTTCATGTTTTTAAAACATTTATTATGATCTACATAGATGAATGAATCTTTTATTTTATTAAATTATTTGCCAAAAAATATTTAATTTTTAAAAATGTATTTCTTTGGAAGGGTTATTTTAGAGCATTCAGAGAGGATCTAGGAGTGTGGTATTATGCAATTTTTAAGTAGGTTTGAAATGGTTATTTATATGATTGTTTCTTTAAGGCTTTTGTCTTATTTTGGGGTTTTTTTTGTCTTATTTTGTCTTATTTTGTCCATTATATGCTATAAAATATTTTGAAAGTAAATTTAAGGTTTGTTTTACATAGTTTATTTTTGGAAAAAAAATATTGAAATGACTTATGAAATTAGGTGTACTTTCAACATTAATTTATTCTGAAATTTACCAGTTGTCTACTGTCTATTATATGGCAGATATTACTTCAGACTACACTGGTAAATGAAATACTTGGCTTTGTAGAACTTTTATTTTAATGGGTTAGACAATTAAAAGCTATGAACCTTAATAAAAATTGCATAGTGCATTCAAAAATGATGAGTACAATGGGGAAAAAGAAAAATTAAATCAGGGTGAGAAAAATCAAGGTTGCTAGGCAGGGGATGGGGAGTTAAAAATTTTAATAGGAAGATCAGGGTAGTTACAATGAAGCTAACAATTGAACAAAGGTATGGAAAGGTGATGCATTTGCCCAGAACTATCAGCAATAAGGTCACTCCAGACAAAGGAATTGGCTATCTTGAAGGCCATAAGGTTGGATCGTGCCTGGCATATCTGAGGAATAGCAAGGAGGCCACTGTGAGTGACTGAAGAGTAGCAGGGAAAGAGGTCACAGAGGTTAAATGAGTGGCTAGATCATGTAAAAGCTTAGAAGTCATTGTAAAACTTTGGCTTTTATATTTGGAAACTTACTGTGTGATAGAATTTCTGCTAATAACTGAGAGTTCAAATGTCCATAAAATTTCAAGGATTCTTATTCTAGTAAGACAGAATAAAGAAAAAGAGTTCATATTTTCACATGGTGTAACAAATGCTCGGAGATCCAAGTGTAGGAAGCTATGGGAGCACAGAAGAAGGCACTATAATCACACCAATATATTTGATGACTGTGACTATATATAAATTTGTATTTTCTAGATTTTTTATAGTCATGGAATCACACAGTATATACTATTCATTGCCTGGCTTTTCTTTTCTCAGCACCATTACTTTGAGAATCTCCAATTGTTAATAGTTCATTTTGATGTTGAATAGTAATCTCTTTAATGAATAGATCATAATTTGTCTTTGCTCTCTTGATGAACATTTCCACTGTTTTCAATTCTTAAAAATAAAGCTGCTATGAAATTCATATACAAGTCCTTGTACGAACATAGGGTTTGTTTCTCTTGGTTAAATGCCTAGAAGTAAAATGGCTATTCGTGTAACTGCAACATATTTTGCATTTAAAAAAATTTTCAAACTATTTTCCAAAGTGGTGGTATCATGATACATGCCCACAACAGTTTAGATTTTTTGTTGCTTCTCAATCTAGCTCAGACGAAGTACAATTAGCCTTTATAATATTAGCCATTCTAATAGATGTCTCATTATGATTTTAATTTGTATTTCTTTAATGTCTAAATGTTGAGAAATTTGTCATGTGCTTATAAGCCATCCATATCCTTTTGGTGACATGTCTCTTCAATAATTTTCTTCACATGTAAAATTGGATACCCTGTTTGATTATTAATAAGGTTTTTTATTTTTATTCATATTTTAACAATCAGAGGTGATGTCCATTATCAGATATATAATTTGCAAAGCCCTTCTCCATCTTTACGGTTTCTCAATGGAGCTTTGATAGTTGTGTCTTTCAAGAAATATGCTACTTCTTTCCTGGTACACGGAGGTATGACTAGAACATTATCAATGTTGACCTTTGCAAAGAAAATCATGGCTTAAGATATATGTAGTCTGCGGTTGTTGGGAGTGTTCTGTAATATCAAGCATATCTAGTTAGTTGATAATTTTATTCAAGTCTTACATATCTTACCAATTTGATGACCATTTGTCTATATAATCTTAAAATAAAGGTGTTGAAATTTTTTTCCATTTCTCTTCTAAGGTAGAAGTTATGATTTTTGTTCTTAGTTTTTCCCTATATATCCCCAAATCTGTTATTAAGTATTAAAAGTCAAGAATTATTATACTCCCTGATGAATTCATCCTTTTACTCTTCTGTAATTTTGACTTGATCTTTATGTCTGATAATGAAATTTGCTTTAAAATCACTTTTCATTATCTGGATATAACCACCAAAGTTATAGTGTGATTAGTGTTAATGTAGAATATTTTTTCTTTTACTTTATAAAGCAATTCTATATTTAATCCTGGAAAAAAAACAGCTTTTTAGCTCTGGAAGCATCTTTCTAAATTATGTTTTCTTTTTTTTTTAATGAATCAGTAGCAATTTTTGTTAAGGGAATTAAACTGAAAGTAGGTTTAGAAATTTATTTATTGATTGATTGATTGATTTAGTAAAAGATTTTATTTTGTTTATTGAAGCGAGAGAGAGAGAGTGAGAGAGAGAGAGAGGAAGCGCACAAGTGGGAATAATTACGTGCAAAGGGTGATGAAGACGGAAGCTCCTTGGGGTGCAAGTGGTCCCATGCAGGCCTGGATCCCTGTACACTGGAATCATGACCTCAGCCAATAGCAAACATCTGCCTAAACAACTGAGTCATCCAGGCACCCCTAGTAAATTAAAAAAAAAAAAAAAAAGAACTTTTAAAAACTTTTTGTTTGTTTCTTTTTTTTTAATATTTTATTTATTTGACAGACAGAGAGACAGGAAGAGGAACTATAAGCAGGGCAGAGGGAAAAAGAGAAGCAGGTTTCCCACTGAGCAGAGAGCCTGTTGTGGGGCTCCATCCCAGGACCCTTGGATCATGACCTGAAAAGAAGGAACACTTATGGAGGAAGCCACCCAGACACCTCTTTTCTTTGTTTTTAATATATGGCAACTGATGCTTCCCAGCCACGAGGAGTATATTACCCATTGATTAAATCTTTGATAATAACCTATTTTAAGATGTGTGTAAATATATACTTACTCAGATTTATACACTTTGTGTTTTCTTCATAGTTTGGGGCTGGACCCCATGGTCACAACACTGCTTCCAGTCTTTGCCTTCCCATCTTTTGATACCAGGTATTGGGTCAGCAAAGCAAATAAGTATCAAAATTAATAAGCCCTTGGCACCATATCTCTGGAGCAGGGGTTGCTCTTAGCCAAGGCCCAGAGCAGTTGACCTCCCCTCCCTGCCACCAGAACTCAGTCTTACATGTTATGCTAAGCAGACAAAACCAAAACAGGAAAGCTCCGACAGCTTCACTGGCATGCCTCATCTCCCACTCCCTCGACGTCCAGGCAGTACCAGATGCCAGGGAGGGGTCTTGGTCCAACATATGGGAGAAAAGGAAGTAGCCACGAGCAAGTACCTGCCTCTCTGTGCCTTTCTTTCCTGAGCAGGTTGTAAGGAGGAGGAAGAGGAAGGGGAAGAGAGGTGAACTTCAAGGGGTGAAGGCCTCAGGTAGGCAGCTGGCTCCTCCAGTAGGAAAGGGACAAAGGAGAAGGCAGTGAGTCTTGCAGGGAGGGTGGGGGGTAAGGGTTACAGCTTATGACGGAATATGGACAGGAGTAATAGGGATACTAGTCATTTGAGTCCACCATTGGCAAGCTGGGCTGAGTGTCAGGGAAGATAGGCCTCCCTGGGCAACGGCACATGAGAGAAGGTGGAATTCTTCTCTGAGGAGCAGGTGGAGCTTTGGGTGTTGGGAAAGCATAGACAGTATTGTTCCAGGGACAAGGACAGGTCCGGGTACTCCTGGTTGGAGGTCAAGGCCACAGTATGATCCAGGTCTTCTACCACCAGCTTGAAGGTACCACATGCCAGCCACCCCTGATTATTGTGTATAACTCTCTGGTGCACTTATTGGCTTATCCATCAAATGACTCCTTCAGCAGCGTGAAAACCACCTCCACAGGCACTCCAGGATATGGGAGGCTTCCAGAGTGAAGATTTTGCACAGGATCACCCCAAAAGACCAGAAGTCACTCTGGTGGATGTAGATCTGGTGAAACGTGGCCTTAGGGACCATCCACTTCACAGGCAGTCCACTATTGGTTGTCTTTTTATAGTAACTGATGTGGTGATATCTCTGACAAGGCTGAAGTCTGAGATCTTCATCATGTTGTCCTTTGTCACCAGCACTTCCCTGGTGGCCAGGTCTTGGTGTATGCACTTCTTGGAGGCAAGGTACTCCATGCCTCAGGCTACCTGATATCACAGGATACCAGGTCCTTGGAGGAGAGTTGCTCTGCTGCATTGTGGCTGATATTGTAACAGTACTCCAGGTCAGGGGGCCTCTGGGCCTGCAGGTAATCCTGTATGTTGTCTTTGGAGGCATATTCCGTGAGAGTGTACGGAGTACCGTCCTGTGTGCAGGACCAAGCAGGTTGATGGTGTTTTTGTGCTGTCCATTCATCTTCATCATCTCCATTTCTGAGATTAGGTTTGACAGGTCTTTCTCTGTTGCATCTGACTTCAACATCTTCACAGACACTTTAGTCAAATGGTTGGATTTGTCTTTATCCAGCCCAATTGCCTCCTCCAGCACCACCTGCCCAAAGTAGGCCTGTATTAGGGGTCTGCCTAAACTGCCTACAACCAGCCTGCTTCAAGGCAGTTATGAACTCTAGATTATTCTCAAAAACATTAAACTACAAGCTAAAAGTTCTCTTCACTATGTCTCTGTCGCAGGTCCAATTTTCTTATCTTTCATCATTTATCTTTTTCCTAATTCTTATTTTCAATATAGTTTATTTTGCTTCCAGGTGTTTCCCCTGGTTTCTGTATGCTGTTTCATAGGGAAGAATTATCCTGTCATAAAATTATTTCTTGAGCATTCATTACATCTCTCAGTTAAAATGGGTTCTTTTATGGTATTGATTTATTTGAGTTTTCTCAAAATGGGAAGAGTGTTCAAAATGGTGTTTTCCTCAAGGTTCAGAGTACGTCTTAGCCTCCTATTTACTCTTTTTGAAATTCAATTTTCAAATTCTTCTCCCTCTTTTTATCTTTTTAAATTAAAATGTTTTTTTTTTTTTACTTTTCTTTTATTTGAGTATAGTTGATATTCAGTGTTACATTGGTTTCAGGTTTTCAATATCTCCATACATTATTCTATGATCACTACAAACATAGCCACCATCTGTCACCATATAACACTATTATAATATCATTGACTATATTCTCTACACTGTCCCATATCTCTTTTTAAAATCTCTGATTTTTATGTTTTCTGTTATTCCAATTTTCGACCATCTTATTACTTGTATACTTTAACAAAATATGCCTGATTACACACCCTTTGCTGAAAACCATAGCATGTGATATATAGTAGTCTTCTTCTTCTTCTTCTTTTTTTCTTAATTAACATATAATGTATTATTAGCCCCAGGGGTACAGGTCTGTGAATCGCCAGGTTTACACACTTCACAGCACTCACCACAGCACATACCCTCCCCAATGTTCATAACCCCAACACCCTCTCCCTACCCTCCCCACCCCCCCAGCAACTCTCAGTTTCTTTTGTGAGATTAAGAGTCTCTTATGGTTTCTCTCCCTCTCGATCCCATCTTGTTTCATTTACTCTTTTCCTGTCCCCCATATTGCACCTCCATTTCCTCATATCAGGGAGATCATATGATAGTGTCTTTCTCTGGTTGACTTATTTTGCTAAGCATAATACCCTCTAGTTCCATCCATGTCATCGCAAATGGCAAGATTTCATTTCTTTTGATGGCTGCATAGTATTCCATCGTGTGTGTATATATATATATATATATATATATATATATATATATATATATATATACCATTCATTTGTTGATGGACATCTAGGTTCTTTCCATAGTTTGGCTATTCTGGATATTGCTGCTATAAACATTTGGTGCACGTGCCCCTTTGGATCATATAGTAGTCTTCTTTACCTCTATCAGAACCCCAGGAATCTTTATTTATTTATTTACTCATATAAACAGATGATCCAACACAATGTTTTTTGATGTTCAAATGTATTATAATGTCTTACCGCTTAACACTATGCTTACTGCTCTCTTTCACTGTCTGACTAAATCCTCATCATCACTATGCCATTTAATCATAAAGAACATTTGAACTCAGAGTTCTCTCCATATCAGGGAATGAAGACTCCACCCTTCTGTTTGTGCAGGTAAAATAAATGTTGATATTGTCTGTCCTGCACATACTCCATCCTGTTCACCAGAATATTCACCATCAAAATATATACAAAATAAAAACCATACCTCACCATTTCTATTACCACCCAGCATGCTAAAAACACCATCATATGTTCCTGAATTATTGACTTGATTGATAACCCCACTTCCACACATACTGCACTCCTTTCTCCCTGCAAATTTATTTTGGTACAGCAACTTAACCTAAAAATCAAGTCAGATGATTTTATTCTGCTGTTGAAAGTCTTTTGGTATCTTCCGCTTTCATATTATATAAAAACTGAAGGCTTTTCAATGTACTAGAAGGTCATGCATCAATACGTTCTTCCTCTCTCCACCACTATGAACTCCTCATTGGCCTCCTGGCTTTTCCTCAAAAGTAACAGACCAGCTGTTCACACAAAGTCTATATACTTACTTGCTCTGCCTAGAGCAATCTTTTCCTTTAATATTTGTATAACACCCTCCTTCACTTCCTGGGTCTTTGTGCAAATAACATCTCATAAATGAGATATAACTACTCAACCCAAAATAAAATTAACTTTCATCCCAGCATTCTCCAATGGTTTTTTCCTTTCTTGTATTTCTTTGTAACACTTATCACCATCAACCATCCATCATTATTCTATTACTGGTTTATTTTCTTATTGGAGACAGAGAGAGAGAGAATTGGGAGGGGGCACAGAGGAAGAAGAAAACACCCCACTGCCTAGAAAGCCTGCGGGGAGTTACATCCCAGGACCCTGAGATCATGACCCAAGCTAAAGGCAGTCACTCAATGGTCTGAGCCACCGAGGTGCCCCTCTATTATTGGTTTATTTCACGATTATATTTCAAAAAAAGGTAAGCTCTTTGTGGTCAGGTATTTTATATGTTTGATTAATTGAAGTATTCTCAGAAAGGTAGCTGGCAGATTGTAAGGGATCACTAAACTGTATTTTGTTGTTATTATTGGGCTCCTTTATGGGCTTTACCTCTTACGCTAGACGTCTATCCTTCAGATGTAAGCAATAAGAATAGAGCCCTGCTGCCTGTTCAAATGAGTAAAAAGCCTGTATTAAGTGGATTTTTAAAAGCTAAATGAATGGCTTCATAGTTGTATATAGGGGGAAAGGGAACATATTTTCCACGCTTTAGAAGTGGAGTTCTTTTATAGAGTTCTTGTACAAGCCTACACTATTGAACGATAATGGGCAGTTGTACATTCCAATTATACAAACACTTTGGTAATTTATATCCTTTTTTTGTAATTCATGACTGGATCATTTAATTCCTTAGGAGCATTATAGCATTTCAACTTTTCATGTTCAATAAACTTATTGGGGTTGCTACCTTTTTTATTCAAATGGAGAAATAGTCATGATTTAATCTAAATAAAGTGTTATTGATTGTGTTGTTTTCTGGGAATGAGTCGCACATGCTAGTTTAAAAGTTTTGTTAAATTCCCAAGTCTGGGGGCGCCTGGGTGGCTCAGTGGGTTAAGCCGCTGCCTTCGGCTCAGGTCATGATCTCAAGGTCCTGGGATCGAGTCCCGCATCGGGCTCTCTGCTCGGCAGGGAGCCTGCTTCCTCCTCTCTCTCTTTGCCCGCCTCTCTGCCTACTTGTGATCTCTGTCTGTCAAATAAATAAATAAAATCTTTAAAAAAAAAAAAATTCCCAAGTCTGTCACCGATAAATGCCTTTTGTAGATTGGTAACTTGATCCAAACAGAAAAGTTATGTAACACTAAATTGTTATACTATCTTTGTTTCCATCTTGCATTGTAATAACACCCATCTTAACTCTATTTAAGACAAGTCATCGCCTGATGGCTTTCTGGCATTGATTGCATGATATGACATCTAGTATAACTAAAAGTTTTTGGTTTTAGTAGCATATAAATCAATTTAGAAAAATATATGTATTTGAATATAAGGTAAAGTTTTAAATTATTTGGGAATAGTAAACTAAATTTTTTTTGTAAATTTTTATTTTCTAAAATTTCATTGAGCTCTTTTGCAATAAGAAACAAGTTACAAAAAATTAAGGTTTATTTACCCCAATTCAAAATTATTAGGAATATAATCATAGAGGTTGAAGTATTTAAAATATTGAACCCAAAATATTTTATTAGGTAAATTCGTGAATGCTGAGCATTCACTGTTAAAATATACTAATCCTATTGATAGACTGGTAGAAGCCTAAAATCAAATATTCATTAAATATTTATATCCATAACTTTTCATGGCTTGGTAATTCATTTCTCTAGCATTAAATAATATTCCATTGTTTGCATGTACTACACTTTATTTGACCTTTCACCTATGGAAGGATATCTTGGTTGCTTCCAAGCTTTTGTCAGTAATGAATAAAACTACTATAGACATCTTTGTGGGTATAGATTTCATCTTCTTTGGATAAATACCAAGAACTGCTACTGCTGAATCATCTGGCAAGACTATGTTTAGTTTTGTAAGAAAACTAAGAAACTAAGAAAACTAAGAAACTAAGAAAACTTTCCATTCTTTATTCTCAATAGGCATGGAAGAACATTCCGGTTGCTCCTCATCCTCACCAACATTTTGTGTTCTGTTGTCAGTGTTCTGGATTCTGGGTATGTCTGCTTTCTCTTTTTTGTTTTAATTTGCATTTTCCTGATGACATATGATGTGAAGCATCTTTTTATATGCTTATTTGACATCTGTAATATTTTCTTTTGTGAGGTATCTGCTAAGGTCTTTGGCTCATTTTTAATCAGGTTTGGTTCCCATTGTTGAGTTTTAAGGGGTCTTTGTGTATTTTTGATTAACATTCCTTTGCCAGATGTGTATTTTGCAAATTTTTTCTTATAGTCTGTGCTTTGCCTTTTCATTCTCTTGGCATTTTGTTACACAAGGTAGACATTTTTAAATTCAGTGCTTGTGCTTTTGTAGCTAAAGTTATTTCCAAAACCAAGGTCATTTAAATTTTCTTCTATATTACCTTCTACATGTTTCATGTTTAGGTTTATAATCCAATCTGAGTTAATTTTTGAGAAGAGGGTATGATATCTGTGTGGATTTATTTTATTTTATTATTTTATTTTGTTTTTATTTTATATTTTTACATTTAGCTTCACCATTACTCCAGAACCATTTGTTTAAAAGATTGTATTTTTCTCTCTTGTAATGCTTTTGCTTTTCTATTAAATATAAAATATAATTGATAATATGTATTCCGTTCCTTTAATCTAGTCTTTCTGTGGTATTACAATATCTTGCTTACAATTATCGTTAGGGTATACTTTTTTTTAAAGATTTTATTTATTTATTTGACAGAGAGAGAGATCACAAATAGGCAGAGAGAGAGATGAGGAGAAGCAGGCTCCCTGCTGAGCAGAGAGCCCAATGTGGGACTCGATCCCAGGCCCTGGGATCCTGACCTGAGCCGAAGGCAGAGGCTTAACCCACTGAGCCACCCAGGTGCCCCATCATTATGG
Source organism: Mustela nivalis (assembly GCF_964662115.1). Lineage (NCBI taxonomy): Eukaryota > Metazoa > Chordata > Mammalia > Carnivora > Mustelidae > Mustela > Mustela nivalis. The sequence continues at coordinate 42,589 of NW_028135694.1, forward strand.
TAAACTTTGAAGGCAGTCCTCAGTCTTTGTTCTCCTTCAACACTATGTTGACTATTGTGAGTCTTTGCTTCTCCATATAAACTTTAAAATAAGTTTGTTAATATTAAAAAAAAAGAACTTGCTGGAATGCATTAATTGTATAGATAAGCTTGGAAACCAGTGACCTCTTGAGCTTAGCAGGAGATAGACCATGGACATCATTTGTCACAGTGGTGCCTCTGGCAGAACCTATTGCAAATCCCTAGGCAAAATGAGACTTCAAGGATCTAAGTGTACACCTGTCTGAAAGCTGGGGAATCTAGATAATGGAGGGAAAATTAGTTATGATAAAACATATCAACAAACATCAATAAATTTTGTAAAACTAATTGTCATGGCTCATATCCTATATGACCAACAGAGGGACCATCAAAAGGAAAGCATCCGTTATGTTTATTGTGGAATTTTTTATTCAAAATAAAGCAATGAGAGGGGAAGACACAATGAGAATATTACCATTTTTTAAATGGTAAACTTCTTACAAAATGGAATAGGTTTTATATTTTAAGTAGTATATTGAAAAGTAAAACATTGGGGCACCTGGGTGGCTCAGTGGTTCGGGCTGCTGCCTTTGGCTCGGGTCATGACCCCAGGGTCCTGGGATTGAGTCCCACATCAGGCTCCTTGCTCGGCAGGGAGCCTGCTTCTCCCTCTGCCTCTGCCTGTGCTCACTCATTCTCTCTCTTTCTGTGTCTGACAAATAAATAAATAAAATCTTTAAAAAAATAAAAAAAAGTTAAAAAAAAGAAAAAAAAGAAAAGATATGTAAAACACAAAAAAATAAAATTTTAATTTAAAAAATTATGTAATTTTTTAAAAACCTTAACAATAGCAGAACCATTTTTCTTATAACTGGAAAATACATTGTATATATATCTATCAAATATAACTTGTCGGGCACCTGGGTGGTTCAGTGGGTTAAGCCGCTGCCTTAAGCTCAGGTCATGATCTCAGGGTCCTGGGATGGAGCCCCACATCGGGCTCTCTGCTCATCGGGGAGCCTGCTACCTCCTCTCTATCTCTGCCTGCCTCTCTGCCTACTTGTAATCTCTCTCTGTCAAATAAATAAATAAAGTCTTTTAAAAAAATAACTTGCAATGGGAGCGCCTGGTTGGCTCAGTGGGTTAAATCCTCTGCCTTCGGCTCAGGTCATGATCCCAGGTTCCTTGGATCCAGTCCCACATCAGGCTCTCAGCTCAGAAGGGAGCGTGCTTCCTCCTCTCTCTCTGCCTGACCCTGCCTATTTGTGGTCTCTGTCAAATAAATAAATAAAATCTTTTATAACAAAAAATTATAAATACTTGTCATTTCTGGAATCAGGAGCATATGGAAAAAAATAATATCTGAGGACAATACTTCTGCCATGTTTTGTGCCTTATTAATATTTTTAAACAGTCAGCCAACTTTTAGTTTATTGAAATACCTGCTAAGATACCAGCAGTGCCTTTTGGAGCCCTATGACCATAAAAATTAATTGAAAATATTCAAAATGTTTACTATGGTGTCACTATTTAGGGCCACCACCAAGCATGTTTCAGAAGTAAGCAAAACTGTTACTCTTCTGTAAGGCAAAAGGGCATGCTTTCAGGAGTTCCATCTGCTGTACCAGGAGGTGAATCATGTAATGATTTTTTTCTATAAAATAATTCACTTTTCAATCTAACATTCCTTATTCCACATTATAATAATAAAAACTTGGAGGAGACTAAAACAAACAACTACAACTACAACAACCAGCTTTTCCTTCAGTGGAAAAGTAAATATAGCCTGAAATTTATTTTTAAATATTTTTAAGATAAGCATTTTTGTTAGAAAACCATATATTTTATATTACTAAGAAATAACAGGCAAAGTTTTATTAACTTGTAAAAAGTCTAGTTACTTCTATTTATCTATTAACTCATCTCTTTATGAAGTAGAACATGATCACACCTATTGTATCTACACAAGTTTGTATGCTTTGGTTATTTTATGTTTGCTATTTCCTTGCTTAATTTTTACAATATTTGATACATAATAGTATCTTTAAGTCCATCTATGGTTTCACAGAATTTGTTTGAACTTCATCAAAATGTACCATATTTTTGCACTGTCCTTGTTTTACTTCTCTATTAACTTTCCAAGATTTATTCACTTTAGAGTGTGTAGCTATCATTTATTTTTATTCCTCCATAATGCTATGTTTACAAATTTGTATTTATCTGTACTTTTAAAAATATCTTAATTATATACCATTTCTCATCTCACGTAACACTCACGTTACTTCTACACTTATCAGATATTATGTAACTGAAAACCACAACTCAGCAACAATATAGCACCATTTTTCAAAATTAAATGGCTTACCAGAATTCTTTAATTCTATCCTTTATTTGTATTAGATGACCCTTTATTCTGGTATTTGGCATTGTTCATATGGAGGAAAGCTTATAAGTTGATATTCCATAAATAGAAGGATTTATTATGATTGATTAATTATTTTCATTTAGAATGCATAGAATATGGTTGATTTAATATTTTTTCTTACTCTCTGCCTGGAACAGAGTGCTATCTATGTAATAGCCACTAAAATATTAAGTTAATTACCTAGACTTTAAACTTCCTATCGATAGGAATAACATACAGAACTCTTCTCAGATTGGGACACCTGGGTGGCTCAGTCAGTTAAACGCCTGAGCCTTTAGCTCAGGTCATGATCTTAGGGTCCTGGGACTCAGTTCTGCCACAGATTCCCTGCTTAGTTGGGAGTTTGCGTCTCCCTCACCCTGCTGCTCCCCCTGCTTGTGCTCTCTCTCACTCACAAATAAATAAAATTAAAAAAATGAATTCTTCTCAGATAGCTAATATACAATATCGTCTTTGTATTCATCAAATATAAAGTGCCATATAATAATGAAATTCAGAGTACTTCAAATTCATTTTTTAACCAGTAAGAAATTACTGGAAACAAGCCAAAAATGTCTTTAATGAATTAAAGAAATAGATTGATTTACAATATCTTAATGTTTCTAAAATAAATTGCAAGATTTTTATACTAGATATCAGTGTAAATATTCATTATACAATGGTATTCTAAAAATAAACCTGAGAAAACTACTTGACACATATGATGACAATAACGAGTTTGACGAAAGTCAGTTTCGGTAAAACTTACAACACCTACCACCTGAAACTCTTGTTCTATAATTTCATTATTTTAATTTACAAAAATACAAAAGCAATATATCAGAGTAAGTATATTGATAGCTTTGAAGGTATGCTCTGGTTGTGCACTGTTTACTATTTAAAGGAGATTCAAATATGTGATGCTTATGGTGTGACTCTATTAAAATTCAACAAGTTCAGAAGCATACGAGGAATAGAATAAAGACAAAAGATGACCCTTCCTTATCCTAAAGATAGACAATGGTATATATGTGCTAGTTGGGGAGATAATCCAGTCAGTAGATGGAGGATGTGGTAGTGAAAAAAAAAAGACACAAAGTTTTGGTTGACCGTTTAGCACTATATTTAACAAAGTGAAATTGTGTGTTAACAGCTTTGAATAAAATCCAAAAAATATTTTCAATTCATTGAAGATTATTTAGGAAAAACTTGGAAAATACAACTTGATAAGGATTCCAATAAAAGATTCATAAGCAATACAAGTTTCAGAATTTTTGTATATTTTCCCTAAAAAGCCATTTGATTTAAATTAAAAAGAATTCTATTTACCTGTCACTTAAATAAGAGGAAATTATTTGGTTTTGTAAGACGTCAATAAAATAAATGAACATATCTCTAGAAAACAGATATGCACACTAAGTTAAAAATAATAGTGCTTAAGCTGTTCAGCAAACATTTGTAAAATTCCTTGCCATCAGCTAGCTCTGGAGTTCTGCTAGGTGAGTAAGGCCATGTATGTTACTGCTCAGAGTACTGACGCAAAGCAATTGTCCCCTTCATCTCCATTTTTTGCCATTGATATGTCATGCTATGTTGTTTAGAGATACATAAATGGCCCTACATGAAGGCCTTGTTTTGTGTGTATATGGGTGACTGTGATTTAACTTTCAAATCAGATGGCTCCTGATTTACAATGATTCAACTTATGATATATTTGGCAATGATGTGAATGTGAAAGTGATTCAGTAGAAACTGTACTTTGAATTTTGAATTTGGGTCTTTATAAAAAGGGCCAGTGACATGTGGTATGGTGCCGTCTTGTGATGCTGGGCAGGGGCAGTGAGCCACAGCTCCCAGTCAGCTAGAAGATTACAGGGGTGAACACCTGATATTCTTACAACCATTCTATATATAACCATTCTTCTTTTTTTAGTGTAATATTTAATAAATTGCATGTGATATTTGATACTTTGTTATAAAATAGGCTTTGTTTAAGATGATTTTGCCTAAATGCAGGCCAATGTAAGTTTAAATAAGCTTAAGGTAAGCTATGATATTTGATAGTTTAGGGGTATTAAATGCATTTTCAGTTTTTTATGTGTGTCTCTGTACATAGCCCCCTTGTAAGCTGAAGAACATCTCTATATGTATATGTAGCCTTGGTATGGTTTACATATTATTGGCATGAAACATCTAGAACAGTACGTGTGCCATATAATTATCTACAACATCAAACAAGTTTCTTGAAAACTTGTGCCAAAGGGGTTATGTCTTTAAGGATTTTTATTTCAGAAAGGTTCTCTCAAACGTAAGATTGTTCAGAAGTTAAGTGAAAATCTGACCAAACTCAACATTTTTCCATTTTCCCTAGTGAGCAAAGATAGCTAAAATCTATCTGCCATTTTCAACACTGTACTCAACGACTGTAATTCTAATTTAAGAACAGATTATTTATATCAAAACCACATGTTGGCCTAATCTTACACAATATTCATAAATCTCACTCAGAGCCTTGGACACTTTTATTTGTTGAGTCTATATGATACTACGGACATTCATCTTTTCTGACCTCATAGCTTCATGTATGTCTATACTTTTAAAAATACATGCATCAGTTCCATTGTAAAATGTCTGGGTTATAAAATGTGCTATGCTATCAAAATGGTACTAAGAAAATACAAATGACCTGATGTAATGAACTAGACCAGATTGCCAGATATCACATTTCATACCAGAAAGATTCAGTGTTAAGTTTTAAAATGGCCAGCTATACTTCGACTGAATTATAACTCATTTAACTTCTTTCTTTGTGTACAGTATTATACATTAGTCAGTACTATAGTAAATAAGTACTTTGGACAGATGTAAATATGCTGTAATAAAAAATGTTTTTCTTCTTTCTTTTAGTCCTTTTTACTTGTAAGACTATCCACAAATACGATGCCTCCCCCAAAATGATTTGCAATCCAAATTTTTCTCTAAATGAATTTATAGCACAGAAAAATATATATATATATACACTTACAGTAGACATGTTCAAAAATAGTTACACAACAGCTGGGCACTAAGTGTAAGCAGTATAGTTGTTTTGTTTTGTTTTGTTTAAAAAAAAGAGAGGTTATGTGAAATATTGGAATTTTATTTCGAGGCCTAGTATTTCAAGACAGTTAACTACACTTACGGTGTCGACAGCCTCTTGTTGGCAGTATGATTTTATTGGCTCCATGGAATAACAGCAAGAATTTACTATTGTTTCTTTCTTTTATGACACACACAGAAAAACAAATTGACACATTTGCTCAAGACCAACCAGAATCATTTTAACCTATCAAAATTGATGGGAGGCCTTCACTGCCAAAGTCACTGCTGGGTTTTCACAATTCATTGCAGACAATCTGCTACTCCCATTATGATAAAGGAGAGAAGAGTCATAATCAGGGAAGAAAGCTAGATTAAAATACTTGTAATTGTCATTGAATTATTTAGCCTGCTATAGGATTATTATTATTAGTGTCATTTGATAATTTTCTGTCATTTTATTAAACACAACTGTGAGTAATTACCCTACCTAATATTTCTCTGTATTGGCTGACAAGCTAGCAAACATTCATGAAAATATCCATTAGCCACACATATAAAATGCTGCATTATGATGCTGTTGAATCAGAACATACCACTACCTGATCCTGTAGCTCTTTGAGGATTTGCAAATCAATTAATTCTATGTTTATTGGATTCTTCCCATACAATTAAAAATTTGTAATAGAGTCCATGAATATTATTAGTTTTACCATTTTAAACCAGCAATCACACTTTGATTTTTACAACAAAACCAGAAATATAAACACACACATTTGGATCAGTTTTCTGTTAGTCTGTCTGGACTTCAAAATCCTATTCCTCAAGATAATGCACACCAAAGTTCTGGATTAAACAAGAAATTAGATGGCACCTGAACACTTGGTTTACTATTCTCCAAAGGACTATGTAAATTATTTCTTACATTATGACATTGTTTTACATAGATCCACACTTTTATAATGTTAGTATTTTTTATAATCAATAAAGTCAATTAATCATGATTAAAAATCAAACATAAAAATTTCTACTTTTTGCTTTTGCCCCCTCCATTTAGAACTTATTTATAGCCTGATAATTCAAAGGTCCCTATGTTTATGAAAATCTGGACAGAAATAGCTCTAAGATCCCATTTAGAACTTGATATTAATCTAAGTCTTTTGGCTCCATTTATCCTGAGAGCAAAGAGTAGGACAAAGGATTTGAGTACTGTTAGTTTATCTGGGAGATTATCCAAGGTAGAAAAGAATGGGAAAGTGATACAGTGAAGAAGCAACTTTGTCAAAGAGGTACATTGTTGATATAATTGTTGTGGACAGAAAATGAAGGCTTGCTTTTACTGAAAGGTCCTGAGAAACTGCTTTACGTTGTCCTCATGAAGACCTGAAAACTGACAATTTTATCTATGGTTCTTATTTCCACTTCACTGAGAGCTGTCCTCAGAGGACATTAACTCTCCTACACTTTTGGGTTGTGTTGGACACATTCTAAAATGAGAGAGAGAACATGAGATGCTATCAGTGTTAAGTAACTGCAATTCCCATGGAACTATCCACCACAGATTTGGCTATAATCAGGTGTTGGGCCTTCATATCAGAGGTATTTGAGGCAGTATCATTTTAGGTTAATCATTATATCTGAAATTTCCAAAAACTTCAACTGATGAAACTTTGATTATAAATCTATAAATATAACAATAAATCTACAGTATTCAAATTATTTTCACAGACAAAGCATCAATTGATTAATATTTAAATGTTACAAAATACTGAACTGAAAGTATTTGGTCATATAACAACGTGTAAGAAGTAGAACTTAGGTCTAAGTTAGAACTCAGGATGCATTGGAGAATCAGTTAAGAAATTGAATGGAGGGACGCCTCAGTGGGTTAAGCCACTGTCTTCGGCTCAGGTCATGATCCTAGGGTCCTGGGATCGAGACACAAATCGGGCTTTCTCTCTGCCTGCCTCTCTGCCTGCTTGTCCTCTCTCTCTGTCAAATAAAAAAATAAAATCTTAAAAAAAAGATATTGAATGGATGTCTGACTATCTTATAGGTTTGCTAAAAATCAGTGACTTTGTGTTCACGTGTGGCTATGTAGGAATTTTTAAATCTCTCTAAGAAGTTATTAAATTTGATTATAAAATGGAAGTAAAGGATGGGGAAAAGCAAAGTACAAACCCCATAAAGACAAAGGCACTGAGTATGAGAAAAGAGTAATAGATAAGAAGAATCAATGCATTTGAGGAAAGTGGGAATTGAAATACACAATGATTGTTGACTTTTTTAGATGGAGAAAAAAAACTAGCTTGCAAGAAGGAAATAACAGAAGACATGTTGTGATGTGAGACAGAATCCTAGAAAAGGCAGTAACGTGGAATGAAGGAGTAGGGAGAGCATATCAGGTAATTTGGATAGGAAGGAGTTAGGAGGTAATTGCTTGATAAATTTTATATGGCCCACTTAAATGCACAGATTTCTCTTCTTTAATTTATATGGAGAACAGGGTGTCCTTTCTCTTCACTTTCAGAGCACCAGAGGTGTACTCTTTCAGACTGAAAACCTGAAAAGCTCAGGACTCAGTTGCTTAAGCACAGCTGAGAGGACATATTTCAATTAAGATTTACATTTTGCTGTATGTAGTAGACTTTCAAAAGTGGTTTAACCATATTTTTTCATTTAACAAGAAGACTACAGAGAGTGTTTTCTGGTGTTGGTTCAGAGTCTTCAGAAAGTCAAGTGAACTATCTTAGAGGTTTTCATGGCTTTTTATTCACAGTTGCAAAAATTGCTGTTGGTGTTCTCACTGTTAAGCCCACATTTCTGTATGAAAGATAGAGGTAAAAGAGCATGATAGCTTGTACGACTGATACTTTGTCATATGCTTACAATATAACTAGAAAAGAGACAATAAAATATTTGATGTTGTTTTAAGTTTCCTTGTTGTCAATCCCTCAGTGCTTTCTGATATTAAAGGAAAAAGTAGATGGATATTGACCTGGCAACTATCAACACCTGTCAGTCTCTCTTGGATAACCAATTTCTCTATAATCTCTTCTTCCCAGTAAAAAAAAAATAAAATATATTCATAACCTAACTGTGCTATCTCAAGTTACTGCACCAAGATAAAATTACAATGATTTTCAGTTGTTCCAAATGGACAGAATACCCTTCCTAATGATATCATGTCTTATAAGATAGATAATTGGCTTGCTACCAATATACCCAGATGTGACTGTGGAGAGACAGGAAAAAAATAATAATATTTATTTATTCCTTGGGTTGACCCTGTTTTCACAGATGCATTACTATTAGAAAAGCTTGGTTTGGGACATTGGCATGAATTTAATTAATGGGTCTGTATGTAATTGGGTTGGAGGAAATTTGTAATTTCTACAAAAATTATTAGAATTCTATCTTATTCTCTTTTGATAATTTTTACATGTTTAAAAAGCCAACATTTTTGTCTAGCAGACAAGATCTTAAATCCTAACAAAACTCAAATTTTTTCTTTTTTTTTTAAGTTTGAGAGCCTCATCTTTTCTCATGCTGCTTTAAATACAACTCAAAAAAAAGGAGCTAAGTGGGGCAGTAAGAACAGACTTTTTATTTTATTTTATTTATCTGATTTTTAATTAAAAAATTAAAGATTGTATTTATTTATTTGAGAGAGCGAGCATGAGTGGGGCAGGGGGAGGTAGCTGCAAAGAGAGACTGAGAAGTATACTCCCTAATGAGCAGGAAGCCCGATATGGAGCTCGATCCCAGGATCCTGACGGAGATCATGACCAGAGACAAAGGCATATATATACATGTGCAAAATCCCTTTCATTCTGGGAAACAATACTTTACAAGAGAGGTTTGAAAAAGTATTGTGGAATCAACTTTAATTGGAGAAACAAAAATTTAATTGACTTTTGTAAAGCTACAGGGATCCAATGATGGGAATCCCAGCCCGTTTAGGTTGTGGACCACAGAGTATTCTTCTCTGTAATATTTTATTTTCTTCCATGTCTACTAACTCCAGTCCAAGGTCACTGATCTCTTATTTGATAGTGCACCTGTTTCTCCATGGGGTTGTTTCTGCGAGTTTCAGGTATGGCACCTGATGGCAAGCCCAAGTCTGCCCTTGGGACAGGTGGCCAAGGAGATGCTTTCCCCTTGGGACCAGAGGCACAGGACAGGCCTGCTTTCTGCCTAGACTCCTTCTTCAGAGTGGAGCACGTGCCTCTACCCTAGTCGTCCCCTCATGTCTCCTTAGTAGCCAGGCTTCCATCTCTCAGCACAGGGAGCGGGTGACACTTGTCTTGCCACCAGCCTGCTGTTCCTGCCACGTCAGGCTATCCTACTTCCCGAGCGTTTCCCGACCCCAAGGCCAATGGCTCCTTCTCTTCTCTGGGGGCGGCATGCTGCGACTTCCCCACACTTGGCTTCTCTCTCAGGCAGAGGGCATGTAGGGCAAAGAGTATTTCGCTCCATGCGGGTATCTTCCACCAAGCCACGGAGACTAGCTCAGGCAAGCAGCAGCAGCATCCCCAAACCCAACTCAGATTTCCCAAGGAACGCTGTGCTTTCCCAGGGGAGATGCCCAGGCAAAGAGGCTTCCACGGTATGCGGGTTTCTCCCACCGCGAGTCTGGGATCAGGCAAGCAGCAGCAGACCGCAGAACATTTCTCAGCGAATGCTGTGCTTTCTCAGAGGCTTTGGCTTGGAGCTAACAGCACTTCGGTGCTGCTTCCTCAGCAAGGCTTCAGTCGCATCAGGGAAGAAGAGCTGTGGGAGAGCTGGTGCCTCTTGGGCCTTGCTTTCCCGGGCTCAATGTTCGCATCCTGGGTTCACCCTGCCAGACGGAACTAAGCAGACACAGCCACAACCCTGCAGTAGCGTGCGTAGCCTAGGATGGCACTCTATGCACACTACCATCTCCCAGTGTAGGCAATGCTTGGCCTTTTACTCTGGCGCTCAGGTGGACTCCCGGACTAGGCCAGTGCTTTGCCCACAGGAAAAGAGAGGTGACAGGATCCCTGCACACCGCCCGTGCACTGAATAGGGAGCTTTGGGGGACTTCCCCACTTCTTCCCCTTAAACCCCGTACCTCCTCCAAGCTTCCACATCCTGGAGGAAGATGGCATTTGACTCCCTGTTATTTCAGGGAGCTCTTTCTGCGAGTTTAGCGTAGGTACCTGGTGGCTAGCGCATGTCTGCCCCAGGGACAGGTGGCCAAGGAGCTGCTGTCTCCTTGGGCCCAGAGGCTCAGGACTGGCATGCTTTCTGCCCAGACTCCTTCCTAAGAGTGGAGCATGCGCCCTGCCCTACTCATCCCCTCCTGTCTCCTTAGCAACCAGGCTTCTGTATCTCTGCACTGGGAGCAGGTGACACTTGTATTGCTACCGGCCGCTGTGCCTGCCAGGACCGGCTCTCTTGCTTCGCAACCGTTTCCAGACCAGAAAGCCAACGGCTCCTGCTCTTCTCCCCGGGCAGCGCGCTCCCCAGGAGCAAGTGTGGCAAAGGCGCAGCACGCCACCCCCAGAGAAGAGAAGGAGTCATTTACCTTGGGGTCAGGAAACCCTCGGGAAGCAGGAGAGCCTGCCCTGGCAGGAACAGCAGGCCGGTGGCAAGACAAATGTCACCCGCTACCTGTGCGGAGAGAGACGAAGCCTGGCTGCTAAGGAGACATGAGGGGACGACTAGGGCAGGGACGCGTGCTCCACTCTGAGGAAGGAGTCTGGGCAGAAGGCAGGCCTGTCCTGTGGGTCTGGTCCCAAGGGCACAGCAACTCCTTGGACAACTGTCCGTAGGGCAGACTTGGGCTTGCTACCAGGCACCATACCCTGAACTCGCAGAAACAGCTCCCTCGAGAAATGGGCAGTCAGATGCCATCTTCCTCCAAGATGTGACAGCCTTGTCGGTGGCTGGGGTGTGTCGGGAAAGGAGTGGCAACAATCCCCGAATGCTCCCCATTTAGTAATGGGCGGTGTTCAGGGATCCTGTCGCCTCTCCTCTCCTGTGAGGAAGGCACTGACCTAGTCCGCGAGTCCACCTGAGGACCACTGCCAAAGGCCAAGCGTTGCTTACACCAGGAGAAGGTAGTGTGCATAGAGTCCCATCCTAGGCCATGCACGTTGCTGCAGGGTAGTGACTGTGTCTGCTTAGTTCGGCTTAGCAAGGTGAACCCCGGGCGAGAACTTGGAGCCCGGGAAAGCAAGGCCCAAAAGGCACCAGCTCTCCCGGGGCTCTGTTTCCCTGCCGCAACAGAGCGAACGACGAAAGCCTTGCTGAGGAAGCAGCAGCGAAGTGCATTTCGCGCCAAGCTGAAAAACTCTGGAAAGCATAGCAGTCGCTGGGAAATCAGAATCGGTTCTGCGGGCTCTTCTGCTGCTTGCCTGTGCCCAGGCTCGCGGGTGGAACAACCCGCATACAGCGAAAGCCTCTTTGCCCCGGCATCTCCTATGCGAAAGCACAGCATTCGTTGGGAAACCAGAATCAGATGTGTGTGATGATGCAGCTGAATGCCTGAGCTAGTCTCCGCAGCATGGTGGAAGATACCCGCATGGAGCGAAATCCTCTTTGCTAGAGCATCCCCTCTGCCTGAGATAGAAGCGCGATTGGGTCTGTGGGAAGAGCCATAAGGAAAGGGACACGTCTTTCACTGCTCTCCCCAGTAGCATGAGTGTGGAAGGTGCAGTATGCTGCCCAGGGAGAAGAGCAGGAGCCGTTGGCCTTCTGGTCTGGAAATGGTTGGGAAGCAGGAGAGCCAGCCCTGGCAGGCACAGCGGCCGGTGGCAATACAAGTGTCACCCGCTCTGTGTGCATTGAGAGGGAAACCTGGCTGCTATGGAGAGAGGAGGGGATGAGTAGGGCAGGGCGCATGCTCCACTCTTAGGAAGGAGTCTGGGAAGAAAGCATGCCTATCCTGAGCCTCTGGGACCAAGGAGACAGCAGCTCCTTGGCCACCTGTCCCTGGGGCAGACATGCGCTAGCCACCAGGCGGCTACGCTGAACTCGCAGAAAGAGCTCCCCGAAATAACGGGAAGTCAGATGAAGTCTTCCTCCAGGATGTGGAAGCTTGGAGGAGGCACGGGGTTAAAGGGAAGGGGTGGAGAAAGTCCCACAAAGCTCCCTATTCAGTGCACGGGCGGTGTGCAGGGATCTTGTCACCTCTCCTTTCCTGTGGGAAAGCACTGGCCTAGTCTATGAGTCCTCCTGAGCGCCAGAGTAAAAGGCCAAGCGATGCCTACACTGGGAAATGGTAGTTTACATAGGGTGCCATCCTAGGCTCCTCAAGCTACTGCAGGGTTGTGGCTGTGTCTACTTATTTCGGCCTGGCAGTGTGAACCCAGGACGCCAACACAGAGCCTGGGAAAGCAAGGCCCAAGAGGCACCAGCTCTCCTGCAGCTTTTCATCCCTGACGCGACTGAAGCCTTGCTGAGTAAGCAGCGGCGAATTGCTGTTCGCTCCAAGCCAAAGCATCTGCGAAAGCACAGCATTCGCTGAGAAATGTTCTGCGGGTTGCTGCTGATTGCCTGAGCCCAGTCACGCGGTGGGAGAAACACGCATACAGCGAAAGCCTCTTTGCCTTCTCATCTGCCCTGGGAAAGCACAGCATTCGGTGGGAAAACTGAGTTGGGTTTGGGGATGCGGTGGAAGATACCCGCATGGAGCGAAATACTCTTTGCCCTAGCATCCCTTCTGCCTGAGAGAGAAGCGTGGTTGCAAACGTCCGTCACCGCTCTCCCCAGGAGCAAGTGTGTGGAAGGCACAGCACGCCACCACTGGAGAAGAGAAAGAGCCCTTGGCCTTGGGGTCGGGAATCGCTCGAGAAGCAGGATAGCCTGCCGTGGCACGAACAGCAGGCCGGTGGCAAGACAAGTGTCCCAGGCTCCCTGTGCGGAGAGATGGAAGCTCCTGCCAAGTTGACATGAGGGGACGACTAGGGCAGGGGTGCGTGCTCCCCTCTGAGGAAGCGGTCTGGGCAGAACGCAGGCCTTTCCTGTGCTGTTAGCTCCAAGCCAAAGCCTCTGAGAAAGCACAGCATTCGCTGAGAAATGTTCTGCGGGCTGCTGCTGCTTGCCTGATCCCAGACTCGCGGTGGGAGAAACCCGCATACCGTGGAAACCTCTTTGCCTGGGCATCTCCCCTGGGAAATCACAGCGTTCCTTGGGAAATCTGAGTTGGGTTTGGGGATGCTGCTGCTGCTTGCCTGAGCTAGTCTCCGCGGCTTGGTGGAAGATACCCGCATGGAGCGAAATACTCTTTGCCCTACATGCCCTCTGCCTGAGAGAGAAGCCAAGTGTGGGGAAGTCATAGCATGCCGCCCCCAGAGAAGAGAAGGAGCCATTGGCCTTGGGGTCGGGAAACGCTCGGGAAGTAGGATAGCCTGACATGGCAGGAACAGCAGGCTGGTGGCAAGACAAGTGTCACCCGCTCCCTGTGCTGAGAGATGGAAGCCTGGCGGCTAAGGAGACATGAGGGGACAACTAGGGCAGAGACACGTGCTCCACTCTGAAGAAGGAGTCTAGGCAGAAAGCAGGCCTGTCCTGTGCCTCTGGTCCCAAGGGGAAAGCATCTCCTTGGCCACCTGTCCCAAGGGCAGACTTGGGCTTGCCATCAGGTGCCATACCTGCAAGTCGCAGAAACAACCCCATGGAGAAACAGGTGCACTATCTAAAAAGAGATCAGTGACCTTGGACTGGAGTTAGTAGACATGGAAGAAAATAAAATATTACAGAGAAGAATACTCTGTGGCCCACAACATAAACGGGCTGGGATTCCCATCATTTGGATCCCTATAGCTTTACAAAAGTCAATTAAATTTTTGTTTCTCCAATTAAAGTTGATTCCACAGTACTTTTTCAAACATCTCTTGTAAAGTATTGTTTCCCAGAATGAAAGGGATTTTGCACATGTATATATATGCCTTTGTCTCTGGTCATGATCTCCGTCAGGATCCTGGGATCGAGCTCCATATCGGGCTTCCTGCTCATTAGGGAGTATACTTCTCAGTCTCTCTTTGCAGCTACCTCCCCCTGCCCCACTCATGCTCTCTCTCTCAAATAAATAAATACAATCTTTAATTTTTTAATTAAAAATCAGATAAATGAAATAAAATAAAAGTCTGTTCTTACTGTCCCACTTAGCTCCTTTTTTTTTGAGTTGTATTTAAAGCAGCATGAGAAAAGATGAGGCTCTCAAACTTAAAAAAAAAAGAAAAAATTTGAGTTTTGTTAGGATTTAAGATCTTGTCTGCTAGACAAAAACGTTGGCTTTTTTAACATGTAAAAATTAACAAAAGAGAATGAGATAGAATTCTAATAATATTTGTAGAAATTACAAATTTCCTCCAACCCAATTACATACAGACCCATTAAGTAAATTCATGCCAATGTCCCAAACCAAGCTTTTCTAATAGTAATGCATCTGTGAAAACAGGGTCAACTCAAGGAATAAATAAATATTATTATTTTTTTCCTGTCTCTCCACAGTCACATCTGGGTATATTGGTAGCAAGCCAATTATCTATCTTATAAGACATGATATCATTAGGAAGGGTATTCTGTCCATTTGTAACAACTGAAAATCATTGTAATTTTATCTTGTGCAGTAACTTGAGATGGCACAGTGTAGGTTATGAATATATTTTATTTTTTTTTTACTGGGAAGAAGAGATTATAGAGAAATTGGTTATCCAAGAGAGACTGACAGGTGTTGATAGTTGCCAGGTCAATATCCATCTACTTTTTCCTTTAATATCAGAAAGCACTGAGGGATTGACAACAAGGAAACTTAAAACAACATCAAATATTTTATTGTCTCTTTTCTAGTTATATTGTAAGCATATGACAAAGTATCAGTCGTACAAGCTATCATGCTCTTTTACCTCTATCTTTCTGCCAGAAATGTGGGCTTAACAGTGAGAACACCAACAGCAATTTTTGCAACTGTGAATAAAAAGCCATGAAAACCTCTAAGATAGTTCACTTGACTTTCTGAAGACTCTGAACCAACACCAGAAAACACTCTCTGTAGTCTTCTTGTTAAATGAAAAAATATGGTTAAACCACTTTTGAAAGTCTACCACATACAGCAAAATGTAAATCTTAATTGAAATATGTCCTCTCAGCTGTGCTTAAGCAACTGAGTCCTGAGCTTTTCATGTTTTCAGTCTGAAAGAGTACACCTCTGGTGCTCTGAAAGTGAAGAGAAAGGACACCCTGTTCTCCATATAAATTAAAGAAGAGAAATCTGTGCATTTAAGTGGGCCATATAAAATTTATCATGCAATTACCTCCTAACTCCTTCCTATCCAAATTACCTGATATGCTCTCCCTACTCCTTCATTCCACGTTACTGCCTTTTCTAGGATTCTGTCTCACATCACAACATGTCTTCTGTTATTTCCTTCTTGCAAGCTAGTTTTTTTTCTCCACCAAAAAAGTCAACAATCATTGTGTATTTCAATTCCCACTTTCCTCAAATGCATTGATTCTTCTTATCTATTACTCTTTTCTCATACTCATTGCCTTTGTGTTTATGGGGTTTGTACTTTGCTTTTCTCCATCCTTTACTGCCATTATATAATCAAATTTAATAACTTCTTAGAGAGATTTAAAAATTCCTACATAGCCACACGTGAACACAAAGTCACTGATTTTTAGCAAACCTATAAGATAGTCAGACATCCATTCAATTTCTTTTTTTAAGATTTTATTTTTTTATTTGACAGAGAGAGAGGACAAGCAGGCAGAGAGGCAGGCAGAGAGAAATCCCTATTTGGGGCTCGATCCCAGGAGCCTAGGATCATGACCTGAGCCGAAGACAGTGGCTTAACCCACTGAGGCGTCCCTCCATTCAATTTCTTAACTGATTCTCCAATGCATCCTGAGTTCTAACTTAGACCTAAGTTCTACTTCTTACATGTTGTTATATGACCAAATTCTTTCAGTTCAGTATTTTGTAACATTTAAATATTAATCAATTGATGCTTTGTCTGTGTATTTCTATGAAAATAATTTGAATACTGTAGATTTATTGTTATATTTATAGATTTATAATCAAAGTTTCATCAGTTGAAGTTTTTGGAAATTTCAGATATAATGATTAACCTAAAATGATACTGCCTCTAATACCTCTGATATGAAGGCCCAACACCTGATTATAGCCAAATCTGTGGTGGATAGTTAGTTCCATGGGAATTGCAGTTACTTAACACTGATAGCATCTCATGTTCTCTCTCTCATTTTAGAATGTGTCCAACACAACCCAAAAGTGTAGGAGAGTTAATGTCCTCTGAGGACAGCTCTCAGTGAAGTGGAAATAAGAACCATAGATAAAATTGTCAGTTTTCAGGTCTTCATGAGGACAACGTAAAGCAGTTTCTCAGGACCTTTCAGTAAAAGCAAGCCTTCATTTTCTATCCACAACAATTATATCAACAATGTACCTCTTTGACAAAGTTGCTTCTTCACTGTATCACTTTCCCATTCTTTTCTACCTTGGATAATCTCCCAGATAAACTAACAGTACTCAAATCCTTTGTCCTACTCTTTGCTCTCAGGATAAATGGAGCCAAAAGACTTAGATTAATATCAAGTTCTAAATGGGATCTTAGAGCTATTTCTGTCCAGATTTTCATAAACATAGGGACCTTTGAATTATCAGGCTATAAATAAGTTCTAAATGGAGGGGGCAAAAGCAAAAAGTAGAAATTTTTATGTTTGATTTTTAATCATGATTAATTGACTTTATTGATTATAAAAAATACTAACATTATAAAAGTGTGGATCTATGTAAAACAATGTCATAATGTAAGAAATAATTTACATAGTCCTTTGGAGAATAGTAAACCAAGTGTTCAGGTGCCATCTAATTTCTTGTTTAATCCAGAACTTTGGTGTGCATTATCTTGAGGAATAGGATTTTGAAGTCCAGACAGACTAACAGAAAACTGATCCAAATGTGTGTGTTTATATTTCTGGTTTTGTTGTAAAAATCAAAGTGTGATTGCTGGTTTTAAATGGTAAAACTAATAATGTTCATGGACTCTATTATAAATTTTCTAATTGTATGGAAAGAATCTAATAAACATAGAATTAATTGATTTGCAAATCCTCAAAGAGCTACAGGATCAGGTAGTGGTATGTTCTGATTCAACAGCATCATAATGCAGCATTTTATATGTGTGGCTAATGGATATTTTCATGAATGTTTGCTAGCTTGTCAGCCAATACAGAGAAATATTAGGTAGGGTAATTACTCACAGTTGTGTTTAATAAAATGAGAGAAAATTATCAAATGACACTAATAATAATAATCCTATAGCAGGCTAAATAATTCAATGACAATTACAAGTATTTTAATCTAGATTTCTTCCCTGATTATGACTCTTCTCTCCTTTATCATAATGGGAGTAGCAGATTGTCTGCAATGAATTGTGAAAACCCAGCAGTGACTTTGGCAGTGAAGGCCTCCCATCAATTTTGATAGGTTAAAATGATTTTGGTTGGTCTTGAGCAAATGTGTCAATTTGTTTTTCTGTGTGTGTCATAAAAGAAAGAAACAATAGTAAATTCTTGTTGTTGTTCCATGGAGCCAATAAAATCATACTGCCAACAAGAGGCTGTTGACACTGTAAGTATAGTTAACTGTCTTGAAATACTAGGCCTCGAAATAAAATTCCAATATTTCACATAACCTCTCTTTTTTTTAAACAAAACAAAACCAAACAAAACAACTATACTGCTTACATTTAGGGCCCAGCTGTTGTGTAACTATTTTTGAACATGTCTACTGTAAGTGTATATATATATATTTTTTTCTGTGCTATAAATTCATTTAGAGAAAAATTTGGATTGCAAATCATTTTGGGGGAGGCATAGTATTTGTGGATAGTCTTACAAGTAAAAAGGACTAAAAGAAAGAAGAAAAACATTTTTTATTACAGCATATTTACATCTGTCCAAAGTACTTATTTACTATAGTACTGACTAATGTATAATACTGTACACAAAGAAAGAAGTTAAATGAGTTATAATTCAGTCGAAGTATAGCTGGCCATTTTAAAACTTAACACTGAATCTTTCTGGTATGAAATGTGATATCTGGCAATCTGGTCCAGTTCATTACATCAGGTTTGTATTTTCTTAGTACCATTTTGATAGCATAGCACATTTTATAACCCAGACATTTTACAATGGAACTGATGCATGTATTTTTAAAAGTACAGACATACATGAAGCTATGAGAGCAGAAAAGATGAATGTCCGTAGTATCATTTAGACTCAACAAATAGAAGTGTCCAAGGCTCTGAGTGAGATTTATGAATATTGTGTAAGATTAGGCCAACATGTGGTTTTGATATAAATAATCTGTTCTTAAATTAGAATTACAGTCGTTGAGTACAGTGTTGAAAATGGCAGATAGATTTTAGCTATCTTTGCTCACTAGGGAAAATGGAAAAATGTTGAGTTTGGTCAGATTTTCACTTAACTTCTGAACAATCTTACGTTTGAGAGAACCTTTCTGAAATAAGAATCCTTAAAGATATAACCCCTTTGGCACAAGTTTTCAAGAAACTTGTTTGATGTTGTAGATAATTATATGGCACACATACTGTTCTAGATGTTTCATGCCAATAGTATGTAAACCATACCAAGGCTACATATACATATAGAGATGTTCTTCAGCTTACAAGGGGGCTATGTACAGAGACACACATAAAAAACTGAAAATGCATTTAATACCCCTAAACTATCAAATATCATAGCTTACGTTAAGCTTATTTAAACTTACATTGGCCTGCATTTAGGCAAAATCATCTTAAACAAAGCCTATTTTATAACAAAGTATCACATATCACATGCAATTTATTAAATATTACACTAAAAAAAGAAGAATCGTTATATATAGAATGGTTGTAAGAATATCAGGTGTTCACCCCTGTAATCTTCTAGCTGACTGGGAGCTGTGGCTCACTGCCCCTGCCCAGCATCACAAGACGGCACCATACCACATGTCACTGGCCCTTTTTATAAAGACCCAAATTCAAAATTCAAAGTACAGTTTCTACTGAATCACTTTCACATTCACATCATTGCCAAATATATCATAAGTTGAATCATTGTAAATCAGGAGCCATCTGATTTGAAAGTTAAATCACAGTCACCCATATACACACAAAACAAGGCCTTCGTGTAGGGCCATTTATGTATCTCTAAACAACATAGCATGACATATCAATGGCAAAAAATGGAGATGAAGGGGACAATTGCTTTGCGTCAGTACTCTGAGCAGTAACATACATGGCCTTACTCACCTAGCAGAACACCAGAGCTAACTGATGGTAAGGAATTTTACAAATGTTTGCTGAACAGCTTACACACTATTATTTTTAACTTAGTGTGCATATCTGTTTTCTAGAGATATGTTCATTTATTTTATTGACTTCTTACAAAACCAAATAATTTCCTCTTATTTAAGTGACAGGTAAATAGAATTCTTTTTAATTTAAATCAAATGGCTTTTTAGGGAAAATATACAAAAATTCTGAAACTTGTATTGCTTATGAATCTTTTATTGGAATCCTTATCAAGTTGTATTTTCCAAGTTTTTCCTAAATAATCTTCAATGAATTGAAAATATTTTTTGGATTTTATTCAAAGCTGTTAACACACAATTTCACTTTGTTAAATATAGTGCTAAACGGTCAACCAAAACTTTGTGTCTTTTTTTTTTCACTACCACATCCTCCATCTACTGACTGGATTCTCTCCCCAACTAGCACATATATACCATTGTCTATCTTTAGGATAAGGAAGGGTCATCTTTTGTCTTTATTCTATTCCTCGTATGCTTCTGAACTTGTTGAATTTTAATAGAGTCACACCATAAGCATCACATATTTGAATCTCCTTTAAATAGTAAACAGTGCACAACCAGAGCATACCTTCAAAGCTATCAATATACTTACTCTGATATATTGCTTTTGTATTTTTGTAAATTAAAATAATGAAATTATAGAACAAGAGTTTCAGGTGGTAGGTGTTGTAAGTTTTACCGAAACTGACTTTTGTCAAACTCGTTATTGTCATCATATGTGTCAAGTAGTTTTCTCAGGTTTATTTTTAGAATATCATTGTATAATGAATATTTACACTGATATCTAGTATAAAAATCTTGCAATTTATTTTAGAAACATTAAGATATTGAAAATCAATCTATTTCTTTAATTCATTAAAGACATTTTTGGCTTGTTCCTAGTACTTTCTTACTGGTTAAAAAATGAATTTGAAGTAGTCTGAATTTCATTATTATATGGCACTTTCCCTTTAATGAATACAAAGACGATATTGTATATTTGCTATCTGAGAAGAATTCATTTTTTTAATTTTATTTATTTGTGAGTGAGAGAGAGAGCACAAGCAGGGGGAGCAGCAGAGTGAGGGAGACGCAAACTCCCAGCTAAGCAGGGAATCTGTGGCAGAACTGAGTCCCAGGACCATAAGTTTATGACCTGAGCTAACGGCTCAGGCGTTTAACTGACTGAGCCACCCAGGTGTCCCAATCTGAGAAGAGTTCTGTATGTTATTCCTATTCATATGAAGTTTAAAGTCCAGGTAATTAACTTAATATTTTAGTGGCTATTACATAGATAGCACTATGTTCCAGGCAGTGAGTAAGAAAGAAATATTAAATCAACCACATTCTATGCATTCTAAATGAAAATATTTAATCAATCATAATAAATCCTTCTATTTATGGAATATCAACTTATAAGCTTTCCTCCATATGAACAATGCCAACTACCAGAATAAAGGGTCATCTAATACAAATAAAGGATAGAATTAAAGAATTCTGGTAAGCCATTTAATTTTGAAAAATGGTGCTATATTGTTGCTGAGTTGTGGTTTTCAGTTACATAATATCTGATAAGTGTAGAAGTAACGTGAGTGTTACGTGAGATGAGAAATGGTATATACTTAAGATATTTTTAAAAGTACAGATAAATACAAATTTGTAAACATAGCATTATGGAGGAATAAAAATAACTGATAGCTACACACTCTAAATTGAATAAATCTTGGAAAGTCAATAGAGAAGTAAAACAAGGACAGTGCAAAAAGTATGGTACATTTTGATGAAGTTCAAACAAATTCTGTGAAACCATAGATGGACTTAAAGATACTATTATGTATCAAATATTGTAAAAATTAAGCAAGGAAATAGCAAACATAAAATAACCAAAGCATACAAACTTGGGTAGATACAATAGGTGTGATCATGTTCTACTTCATAAAGAGATGAGTTAATAGATAAATAGAAGTAACTAGACTTTTTAGAAGTTAATAAAACTTTGCCTGTTATTTCTTAGTAATATAAAATATATGGTTTTCTAACAAAAACGCTCATCTTAAAAATATTTAAAAAAAATTTCAGGCTACTTATAAGGTTCTATTTACTTTTCCACTGAAGGAAAAGCTGGTTGTTGTAGTTGTAGTTGTCTATTTTAGTCTCCTCCTAGTTTTTATTATTATAATGTGGAATGCGGAATGTTAGATTGAAAAGTGAATTATTTTACAGACAAAAATCATTACTTGATTCACCTCCTAGTACAGCAGATGGAACTCCTGAAAACATGCCCTTTTGCCTTACAGAAGAGTAACAGTTATGCTTACTTCTGAAACATGCTTGGTGGTGGCCCTAAATAGTGACACCATAGTAAACATTTTGAATATTTGCAATTAATTTTTATAGTCATAGGGCTCCAAAAGGCACTACTTGTATCTTAGCAGGTATTTCAATAAACTAAAAGTTGGCTGACTGTTTAAAAATATTAACAAGGCACAAAACATGGCAGAAGTATTGTCCTCAGATATTAATTTTTTCCATATGCTCCTGATTCCAGACATGACAAGTTATTTTTAAAAATTTTTTTATAAAAGATTTTATTTATTTATTTGACAGAGATAACAAGTAGGCAGGGTCAGGCAGAGAGAGAGGAGGAAGCACGCTCCCTTCTGAGATGAGGGCCCGATGTGGGACTGGATCCAAGGAACCTGGGATCCTGACTTGAGCCGAAGGCAGAGGCTTTAACCCACTGAGCCACTCAGTCGCCCCCATGACAAGATATTTTTTTTAAAGACTTTATTTATTTATTTGACAGAGAGAGATTACAAGTAGGCAGAGAGGCAGGCAGAGATAGAGAGGAGGTAGCAGGCTCCCCCATGAGCAGAGAGCCTGATGTGGGGCTCCCAGGACCCTGAGATCATGACCTGAGATGAAGGCAGCGGCTTAACCCACTGAGCCACCCAGGCACCCAACAAGTATTTTTCATAGATATATATACAATGTATTTTCCAGTTATAAGAAAAATGGTTCTGCTATTTTTAAGCTTTTTAAAAAATTACATAATTTTTTTAAATTAAAATTTTATTTTTTAATGTTTTACTTTTCTTTCTTTTTTTTAAAGATTTTATTTATTTATTTGACAGACAGAGATCACAAGTAGGCAGAGAGGCAGGCAGAGAGAGAAAGAGAGACAGAAGTAGGCTTCCTGCAGAGCAGAGAGCCCAATGCAGGGCTCCATCCCAGGACCCTGAGAACATGACCCGAGCTAAAGGCAGCAGCCCAAACAACTGAGCCACCCAGGTGCCCCAATGTTTTACTTTTCAATATACTACTTAGAATATAACCTATTCCATTTTGTAAGAAGTTTACCATTTATAAAATGGTAATTTTCTCATTGTGTCTTCGCCTCTCATTGCTTTATTTAGAATAAAAAATTTCACAATAAACATAACGGATGCTTTCCTTTTGATGGTCCCTTTGTTGGTCATATTTTATATGAGCCATGACAATTAGTTTTACAAAATTTATTGATGTTTGTTGATATGTTTTATCACAACTAATTTTCCCTCCCTTATCTAGATTCCCCAGCTTTCAGACAGGTGGACACTTCAATAAACCATACCCAAGGTATGTATCAAGTACTTCTTAGACATTCTCTCAGAATCTTGAGGTCTCATTTTGCCTAGGGATTTGCAATAGGTTCTGCCAGAGGCACCACTGTGACAACTGATGTCCATGGTCTATCTCCTGCTAAGCTCAAGAGGTCACTGGTTTCCAAGTTTATCTATACAATTAATGCATTCCAGCAAGAGTTTTTTTTTTTAATATTAACAAACTTATTTAAAAGTTCATATGGAGAGGCAAAGACTCACAATAGTCAACATAGTGTTGAAGGAGAACAAAGACTGAGGACTGCCTTCAAAGTTTACCATAACGATGGGGCGCCTGGGTGGCTCAGTGGGTTAAGCCTCTACCTTGGGCTCAGGTCATGATCCCAGGGGCCTGGGATCGAGTCCCACATTGGGCTCTCTGCTCAGCAGGGAGCCTGCTTCTCCTCATCTCTCTCTCTGTCTGTCTCTCTGCCTATTTGTGATCTCTCTCTCTCTGTCAAATAAATAAATAAAATCTTTAAAAAAAAAGTATACCCTAACGATAATTGTAAGCAAGATATTGTAATACCACAGAAAGACTAGATTAAAGGAACGGAATATATATTATCAATTATATTTTATATTTAATATAAAAGCAAAAGGAATACAAGAGAGCAAAATACAATCTTTTAAACAAATGGTTCTGGAGTAATGGTGAAGGTAAATGTAAAAGTATGAAATAAAAATAAAATAAAATAATAAAATAAAATAAATCCAGACAGATATCATACCCTCTTCACAAAAATTAACTCAGATTGGATTATAAACCTAAACATGAAACATGTAGAAGGTCATATAGAAGAAAATTTAAATGACCTTGGATTTGGAAATAACTTTAGCTACAAAAGCACAAGCACTGAATTTAAAAATGTCTACTCTGTGAAACACAATGCCAAGAGAATGAAAAGGCAAAGAACAGACTATGAGAAAAAATTTGCAAAATACACATCTGGCAAAGGACTGTTTATCTAAAATACACAAAGACCCCTTAAAACTCAACAATGGGGGAAAAACCTGATTAAAAATGAGCCAAAGAGGTGCGCCTGGGTGGCTCAGTGGGTTAAGCCACTACTTTCGGCTCAGGTCATGATCTCAGGGTCCTGGGATCGAGTCCCACATCGGGCTCTCTGCTCAGGAGGGAGCCTGCTTCCCTCTCTCTCTCTCTCTCTCTGCCTGCCTCTCCATCTGCTTGTGATTTCTCTCTGTCAAATAAATAAGTAAAATCTTAAAAAAAAAAATGAGTCAAAGACCTTAGCCGATACCTCACAAAAGAAAATATTACAGATGGCAAATAAGCATATAAAAAGATGCTTACATCATATGTCATCAGGAAAATTCAAATTAAAACAAAAAAGAGACACCAGTACATACCCAGAATCCAGAACACTGAAAACAGAACACAAAATGGTGGTGAGGATGTGGAGCAACAGGAATGTTCTTCCATGGCTATTGAGAATAAAGAATGGAAAACAACTTGGCAGTTTCTTACAAAACTAAACATATTCTTGCCAGATGATTCAGCAGTAGCAGTTCTTGGTATTTATCCAAAGAAGATGAAATCTATACCCACAAAGATGTCTATAGTAGTTTTATTCATTACTGACAAAAGCTTGGAAGCAACCAAGATATCCTTCCATAGGTGAAAGGTCAAATAAAGTGTAGTACATGCAAACAATGGAATATTATTTAATGCTAGAGAAATGAATTACCAAGCCATGAAAAGATATGGATATAAATATTTAATAAATATTTGATCTTAGGCTTCTACCAGTCTATCAATAGGATTAGTATATTTTAACAGTGAATGCTCAGCATTCACAAATTTACCTAATAAAATATTTTGGGTTCAATATTTTAAATACTTCAACCTCTATGATTTTATTCCTAATAATTTTGAATTGGGTAAATAAACCTTAATTTTTTGTAATTTGTTTCTTATTGCAAAAGAGCTCAATGAAATTTTAGAAAATAAAAATTTACAAAAAAAATTTAGTTTACTATTCCCAAATAATTTAAAACTTTACCTTATAATCAAATACATATATTTTTCTAAATTGATTTATATGCTACTAAAACCAAAAACTTTTAGTTATACTAGATGTCATATCATGCAATCAATGCCAGAAAGCCATCTGGCGATGACTTGTCTTAAATAGAGTTAAGATGGGTGTTATTACAATGCAAGATGGAAACAAAGATAGTATAACAATTGAGTGTTACATAACTTTTCTGTTTGGATCAAGTTACCAATCTACAAAAGGCTTTTATCGGTGACAGACTTGGGAATTTATCAAACATTTAAAATTTAAATTAGCATGTGCGACTCATTCCTAGAAAACAACCCAATCAATAACACTTTATTTAGATTAAATCATGACTATTTCTCCATTTGAATAAAAAAGGTAGCAACCCCAATAAGTTTATTGAACATGAAAAGTTGAAATGCTATAATGCTCCTAAGGAATTAAATGATCCAGTATATATATATATATACTGGGGGGTGGGGAGGGTTGGGAGAGGGTGGTGGTGTTCTGAACATTGAGGAGGGTATGTGCTGTGGTGAGTGCTGTGAAGTGTGTAAACCTGGCGAATCTCAGACC
Organism: Mustela nivalis; assembly: GCF_964662115.1. Taxonomy (NCBI): domain Eukaryota; kingdom Metazoa; phylum Chordata; class Mammalia; order Carnivora; family Mustelidae; genus Mustela; species Mustela nivalis. Next base: position 68,685 of record NW_028135694.1, read on the forward strand.
TGTACCCCTGGGGCTAATAATACATCATATGTTAATTAAAAAAAAAAAGAAGAAGAAGAAGACTACTATAAATCAAATGCTATGGTTTTCAGCAATGAGTGTGTAATCAGGCATATTTTGTTAAAGTATACAAGTAATATGATGGTCGAAAATTGGAATAAAAGAAAACATAAAAATCAGAGATTTTAAAAAGAGATATGGGACAGTGTAGAGAATATAGTCAATGATATTATAATAGTGTTATATGGTGACAGATGGTGGCTATATTTGTAGTGACCATAGAATAATGTATGGAGATATTGAAAACCTGAAACCAATGTAACACTGAATATCAACTATACTCAAATAAAATAATAGTAAAAATAAAACATTTTAATTTAAAAAGATAAAAAGAGGGACAAGAATTTGAAAAGTGAATTTCAAAAAGAGTAAAGATGAGGCTAAGATGTACTCTGAACCTTGAGGAAAACACCATTTTGAAAATTCTTCCCATTTTGAGAAAACTCAAATGAATCAATACCATAAAAGAACCCATTTTAACTGAGAGATGTAATGAATGTTCAGGAAATAATTTTATGACAGGATAATTCTTCCCTATGAAACAGCATACAGAAACCAGGGGAAAAACCTGGAAGCAAAATAAACTATACTGAAAATAAGAATTAGGAAAAAGATAAATGATGAAAGATAAGAAAATTAGACCTGCGACAGAGACCTAGTGAAAAGAATTTTTAGCTTGAAGTGGATGGCCCCTAAGGCCATGTTTGAACAGATCGACGTGCACTAACTGACTTCTGGTCTTTTGGGGTGATCCTGTGCAAAATCTTCACTCTGGAAGCCTCCCATATCCTCGAGTGCCTGTGGAGGTGGTTTTCACGCTGCTGAAGGAGTCATTGGATGGATAAGCCAATAATGCATCAGAGAGTTATACACAATAATGAGGGGTGGCTGGCATGTGGTACCTCCAAGCTGCTAGTAGAAGACCTGGATCATACTGTGGCCTTGACATCCAAACAGGAGTACCCGGACCTGTCCTTGTCCCTGGAACAATACTGTCTATGCTTTCCCAACACCCAAAGCTCCACCTGCTCATCAGAGAAGAATTCCACCTTCTTTCATGTGCCGTTGCCCAGGGAGGCCTATCTGCCCTGACACCCGCCCAGCTTGCCAAAGGTGGACTCAAATGTCTAGTATCCCTATTACTCCTGTCCATATTCCGTCATAAGCTGTAACCCTTACCCCCCACCCTCCCTGCAAGACTCACTGCCTTCTCCTTTGTCCCTTTCCTACTGGAAGGAGCCAGCTGCCTACCTGAGGCCTTCACCCCTTGAAGTTCACCTCTCTTCCCCTTCCTCTTCCTCCTCCTTACAACCTGCTCAGGAAAGAAAGGCACAGAGAGGCAGGTACTTGCTCGTGGCTACTTCCTTCCCTCCCATATGTTGGACCAAGGCCCCTCCCTGACATCTGGTACTGCCTGGACGTCGAGGGAGTGGGAGATGAGGCATGCCAGTGAAAGCTGTCAGAGCTTTCCTGTTTTTGTTCTGTCTGCTTAGCATAACATGTAAGACTGAGTTCTGGTGGCAGGGACCTATTCCTTGGGGCCAGAGCACTAGCGAGGGGAGGTCAACTGCTCTGGGCCTTGGCTAAGAGCAACCCCTGCTCCAGAGATATGGTGCCAAGGGCTTATTAATTTTGATACTAATTTGCTTTGCTGACCCAATACCTGGTATCAAAAGATGGGAAGGCAAAGACTGGAAGCAGTGTTGTGACCATGGGTTCCAGCCCCAAACTATGAAGAAAACACAAAGTGTATAAATCTGAGTAAGTATATATTTACACACCTCTTTAAATAGGTTGTTATCAAAGATTTAATCAATGGGTAATATACTCCTCGTGGCTGGGAAGCATCAGTTACCATATATTAAAAACAAAGAAACGAGGTGTCTGGGTGGCTTCCTCCATCAGTGTCCCTTCTTTTCAGGTCATGATCCCAGGGTCCTGGGATGGAGCCCCACATCAGGCTCTCTGCTCAGTGGGAAACATGCTTCTTCTTTTCCCTCTGCCCTGCTTATAGTTCCTCTTCCTGTCTCTCTGTCTGTCAAATAAATAAAAATATAAAAAAAAAAGAAACAAAATGTTTTTAAAAGGTTTTTTTTTTTAATTTACTAGGGGTGCCTGGATGACTTAGTTGTTTAAGCAGATGTTTGCCTTTTGCTGAGTCATGATTCCAGTGTACAGCGATCCAGCCCTGCATGGGACTACTTGCACCCAAAGGAGCTTGCTTCTTCCTCTCCCTTTGCACATGATTCCTCCCACTTGTGCGCTTCCTCTCTCTCTCTCTCTCTCTCTCTCTCTCTCTTGCTGTCAATAAACAAAATAAAATATTTTACTAAATAAATAAATAAATAAATAAATAAATAAATTTCTAAACCTACTTTCGGTTTAGGTCCCTTAACAAAAATTGCTACTGCTTCATTAAAAAAAAAAAAAGATAATTTAGAAAGATGCTTCCAGAGTTAAAAAGCTGTTTATTTTTTCAGGATTAAATTTAGAAGTGCTTTATAAATTAAAGGAAAAACTATGCTATATTAACACTAATAACACTATAACTTTGGTGATTATATCAAGATAATGAAGAGTGATTTTAAAGCATATTTCATTATCAGACATAAAGATCAAGTCAAAATTACAGAAGAGTAAAGGATGAATTCATCAGGGAGTATAATAATTCTTGACTTTTAATACTTAATAACAGATTTGGGATATATAGGGAAAAACTAAGAACAAAAATCATAACTTCTACCTTAGAAGAGAAATGGAAAAAAATTTCAACACCTTTATTTTAAGATTATATAGACAAATGGTCATCAAATTGGTAAGATATGTAAGACTTGAATAAAATTATCAACTAACTAGATATGCTTGATATTACAGAACACTCCCAACAACCGCAGACTACATATATCTTAAGCCATGATTTTCTTTGCAAAGGTCAACATTGATAATGTTCTAGTCATACCTCCGTGTACCAGGAAGATGTAGCATATTTCTTGAAAGACACAACTATCAAAGCTCCATTGAGAAACCGTAAAAATGGAGAAGGGCTTTGCAAATTATATATCTGATAATGGACATCAACTCTGATTGTTAAAATATGAATAAAAATAAAAAACCTTACTAATAATCAAACAGGGTATCCAATTTTACATGTGAAGAAAATTATTGAAGAGACATGTCACCAAAAGGATATGGATGGCTTATAAGCACATGACAAATTTCTCAACATTTAGACATTAAAGAAATACAAATTAAAATCATAATGAGACATGCTTACATATCTATTAGAATGGCTAAAATTATAAAGGCTAATTGTACTTCGTCTGAGCTAGATTGAGAAGCAACAAAAAATCTAAACTGTTGTTGGCATATATCATGATACCACCACTTTGAAAAATAGTTTGAAAATTTTTTTAAATGCAAAATATGTTGCAGTTACACAAATAGCCATTTTACTTCTAGGCATTTAACCAAGAGAAACAAACCCTATGTTCATACAAGGACTTGTATATGAATTTCATAGCAGCTTTATTTTTAAGAATTGAAAACAGTGGAAATGTTCATCAATGTCCATCAAGAGAGCAAAGACAAATTATGATCTATTCATTAAAGAGATTTCTATTCAACATCAAAATGAACTATTAACAATTGGAATTTCTCAAAGTAATGATGCTGAGAAAAGAAAAGCCAGGCAATGAATAGTATATACTGTGTGATTCCATGACTATAAAAAAATCTAGAAAATACAAATTTATATATAGTCACAGTCATCAAATATATTGGTGTGATTTTAGTGCCTTCTTCTGTGCTCCCATAGCTTCCTACACTCGGATCTCTGAGCACTTGTTACACCATGTGAAAATATGAACTCTTTTTCTTTATTCTGTCTTACTAGAATAAGAATCCTTGAAATTTTATGGACATTTGAACTCTCAGTTATTAGCAGAAATTCTATCACACAGTAAATTTCCAAATATAAAAGCCAGAGTTTTACAATGACTTCTAAGCTTTTACATAATCTAGCCACTCATTTAACCTCTGTGACCTCTTTCCCTGCTACTCTTCAGTCCCTCACAGTGGCCTCCTTGCTATTCCTCAGATATGCCAGGCACGATCCAAACTTATGGCCTTCAAGATAGCCAATTCCTTTGTCTGGAGTGACCTTATTGCTGATAGTTCTGGGCAATTGCATCACCTTTCCATACCTTTGTTCAATTGTCAGCTTCATTGTAACTACCCTGATGTTCCTATTAAAATTCTTAACTCCCCATCCCCTGCCTAGCAACCTTGATTTTTCTCACCCTGATTTAATTTTTCTTTTTCCCCATTGTACTCATCATTTTTGAATACCCTATGCAATTTCTGTTAAGGTTTATAGCTTTTAATTGTCTCACCCTTTAAAATAAAAGTTCTACAAAGCCAAGTATTTCATTTACCAGTGTAGCCTGAAGTAATATCTGCCATATAATAGGTTCAGTAGACAATTGGTACATTAAAAAAAAAAATTAATGTTGAGAGTATACTGAATTTCATAAGTCATTTCTATATTTTTTTCCAAAAAATAAACTATGAAAAACATACCTTAAATTTACTTTCAAAATATTTTATAGCATATAATGGACAATATACATAAGCCTTAAAGAAACAATCATATAAATAACCATTTCATACCTACTTAAAAATTGCATAATACCACACTCCTAGATCCACTCTGAATGCTCTAAAATAACACTACAAAGGAAATACATTTTTAAAAATTACATATTTTTTGGCAAATAATTTAATAAAATAAAAGTTTCATTCATCTATGTAGAGCATAATAAATGTTTTTAATAAGCATGAAATTATAAGTCTGAAGTGTGCTAAAATGAAACCACCTGCTAAGGGTGAGAGAACAAAAATAAACATCATTTTTCCAAATAAGAGGAATTTATTACCTTTGAATCAAAGCATGTGGATTTGTTCAAACTGGCAATAAAGGAATATGGAAACACAAACCATAGAATGTCATATTTTAGATTTCTAAAAGACTTCATAGTGAAGAGTATACATTTTTTAAATGCTACATAGTGCTACATAATGACAAGATGACAGGTTGTGACAAACAGCATTTAAAAAGCTCTACTCATAATGGAACGGAAGGTGTCATTTCCCTATAATTTTATATATGTCATTAATTTACTGTATCTGGATACAACATATTACCAAACAGATGTTCATCCAAGACTAAATTATTTTTAATGGAACATAATATTTTGAACCTACATATATTAAACATTATTCGGTCTAACATTTATAGTCTTGCTAAACAATTTATCAATTGTCGACAAAAAAAAATACGATAAAAAGTCGTGTTTGGAAAAGTAGATTTTCTTTGAAATTTGCATTTAAATAAAAATATTTGCTGATATTTTTAAAACTTTAAATGTAATTTTATATATATCTGACCTATCAGATGATATAAAATTTTTGGAGCAAATATGACATATTTTTTTGATCTCGATTGAAGGTATTAATAAAGAGCAACTGTTTGTATTATTTGTATTGTGATATCTTAGTTAATAAACATGAATAACTGGTATAAATTATGTTATTTTAAAATTTTATTTATTTCCTTGAGAGAGATCATGGAAGGCAGAGAGGCAGGCAGAGAGAGAGGAATGGAAGCAGGCTCCCTTCTGAGAAGAGAGCCCACTGTGGGACTCAATCCCAGGAACCTGGAATCATAACCTGAGTCGAAGGCAGAGATTTTAACCCACTGAGCCACCCAGGCGCTCTAAAATATGTTTTTTTTTTTATATAGAATTATAGTTCTTGCCAAAATATGGAACTAGCTGGAACTGAATGCCTCCTTCAAAGTCAGCTCTGGAGAAATTATGCAAGTGTAATATGGAACTATTTCAGATATGAACCAAAAACAAAGAAATGTTGATAAATTCCTTAAAAAACTCAAAGTTGCTGTTCACTGGTCTGTTTCAAGCTCTATTCCTGGTTTGAGGACAGGTTTTAATAGGCCTGCCACTGTAGAAATCAGCTGGATGTTTAGAGGCTATCAGAACTGTACAAAAACCTTGAAGGGGTAAAGACTTGAAAATTCTTTAGAGAGATTAGCTCCCTAAGGCATTATTCATCCAAACATTTTCCTCCAAACAATTAAGGCTGATGGATGAGGGGCACCTGAGGGGCTCTCTCATCACGTGGGTGGTGGGTTAAGCCTCTGCCTTCATCTCAAGTCATGGTCTCTGGGTCCTGGGATCCAGCCCCACATCGGGCTCTGCTCAAAAGGAAGACTCCTTCCCTCCCTGCTTGCCTGCCTCTCTGCTTACTTGTAGTCTCTCTCTTTCTGTCTCTCTGTGTCCAATAAATAAATAAAATCCTTAAAAAAAGGCTGATGGATGATAAATTATGAAAACTGATTCCTCCAAATGATGCTTCTTCATAAGGATTTAAGAATTTAAAATTGTAAGAATTTAAAATTGAAACTTGATCGTAGGATTTATGTTACAGAATAACATCAAGTGAAGGCAGTTATTATTAGATCTGAAGTATTTGTGATTCTGAATTCTTGGCCTCATTAGTAAATTTATTTTTAAATTCTCCCATGGAGTGGTGATTGGCCTTCTGTCTTTCATTGATGTACATCATTGGGTCAAATGAGATGTGTGTGCCCAGAACTATATATACTCTTCTTTGTATTTCACTGGAGATGGCATTTCTGAGTTTTGTTCAATTGAATTTGGACAGATGTTTTAATAGTCACGTCTAGAGTTGGCCCTGGAGAATATCTTCCTTTTTTTTTTCTCTTCCCGATTCTCTGAAAAACCCTGACTAATTCACATTATCACAGTGATATCACAATTCAAGTTTTTCCAAACACTATAGCTGCAAAATAGAAGGAAGCTACTCAGAATGTAATGCTATTGTGAATGATTGAGAAAGAAAACATTATTATAATTTAGCTACCAGGTTTCAATGTATTTTATTGTTGCCTAGAAAATCTTAGCATACCCAGACTTTACAGAGATTTGATGATCGTAAGAGGAGCTGAACTCAGGAACCAAAATAACTATGCACATAAAAAGTACAATTACTTACCTAAAAAAGATGATGTGGTAAACTTTATATGGCAATCCAAGTGTTATTGGAACAGGAATTTAAAAAATAGCTTAGGGGCGCCTAGGTGGCTCAGTGGAATAAGCCACTGCCTTCGGTTCAAGTCATGATGTCAGGGTCCTGGGATCAAGCCCCACATCAGGCTTTCTCCTCAGCAGGTAGCCTGCTTCCCTTCCTCTCTCTCTGACCGCCTCTCTGCCTACTTGTGATTTCACACTGTCAAATATATAAATAAAATATTTTAAAAAATAGCTTATAAGTATATGATAAAATAATGATATACATATACAAAGAAAAGAAATACTATACTGTGAATATAAATTAAGTGAAAATTGTTGAAATAAAGAATACAATAAATGGAGACTAAGATGAATATAGCTGTAAAATGAATAAGTGAGTTGGGAAAAACAAACAAACAAACAAATTAATGACTTTTGCCCAAATGCAGCAGAAGAGAAAAAAAAATAAAGAAAATATTTAAATAAGTACTGAGATAAATTTTGGAAAATTAAAGAAAGATAAAAGATACCAGACCTAAAATGATGCCAAACATGAGAAATCAGAAACAAAACAAACCAAAATCCACACACGCAAAACACCACTCATATAGGGCGCCTGGGTGGCTCAGTGGGTTAAGCCGCTGCCTTCGGCTCAGGTCATGATCAGGGTCCTGGGATCGAGTCCCACATGGGGTTCTCTGCTCGGCGGGGAGCCTGCTTCCTCCTCTCTCTCTCTCTGCCTGCCTCTCCAACTACTTGTGATTTCTCTCTGTCAAATAAATAAATAAAATCTTTAAAAAAAAAACACTCATATATATTATGGTGAGTTTTAAGAATATCAAAAACAGAGAAGAGCATAAATGATGCCCAAGAGAAGAACAGATCACCTAAAATGTACAAGAATAATACTGACAGCAGAATTCTCAATAGTACTAGCATATAAAGGAGACAGCTGGGTGTTTGTATAGATGGAAATGATATTTGAAACTAGATATTATACATCAAGCCAAATTCTTGATTAAATTTGAGAGCACAGTAAAAATACAATGAAGCATGTTAGGTCTTAGAACATTTATCACACAGAGACACACATTTTAGAAAACTTCCTTGGAGGACAGCTCAATTTAGATAGAGAAAACAGAATTATGTACTCAAAGGCACATGTTGAAGGAAGGATTGAATATAGTCTGCACTGCAAATATTCTTTAATCGTATGTTCTGAATTTCCTAAATTTAAGAAGTATTTGTTCAAATATTTATCTTTAAATAAACCCTAGGAGACTTTTTCTTGGATTCTGGAAAATCAGTCCATTTGGATACAAATCTTTTTGTCACTGATGGAAATTTTGATAGCCCTTAACTGTGGAATGTCTAATGTATTGTTACAGCAATTGTGATTTGCCAATACATGGGTGATGTGTGTGTGTTGTGCGTGTTTATTTTTATTTTTGATGGTTTTACTCTTCAATGAGATTTTTATGTAGACATAATTTTAATAAATTATGATTTGTTGAAATTTATCTGAGGTTATATATAATAAAATGAAATTTGTGTGGACTGAAAGTGCATCTCCATTTTTTTTTTAAGAGTAGACTGGTCTTTAAAAATTGTCCAAAGAAGTACATTATATTCATTATTAAATTTGATAATATACAATAAAGTATTTATGGTCATATGGAACCATATCAAATTCTACTATTAATTCATATTAATAATTACCATAAGAGGAAAAAGGGATATTTTTCAAAATGAAAATTAGTGTATTTTTCAAAATATGATATAGTGTTATTCACTGAACAGAGGGAACAAATGTTAAAGTTTAACACAGTTTACAGAATGTTTTAACATAAATTGAAATTTAAATCTGACCAAATTTCACAGTTCTAAGTAAAATGATAGCATTTTAAATCCTTGAAAAGTGGTAAGTGACCCAAAACATTGCTTAGAAAAACAAATTTAACACTACACTAGTCTGAGATGGTTAAGTTATGGTACAGCTTGCCATTGTGTATAATCAAATGGTATATTTTTTTCTTTTGGTCTTGTCATTATATTTTATTTTAGCCATTCTGATAAGTGTGTAGTGATATCTCAGTGTCATTTTAATTGCATTTCCTTGATGTCTAATTATGTCAAATTATATTATTTTGATGTTTAATGTTCTGAGCTTTCTCAGTTCAAGACCATGAAGCCACTTAGGAAAAATACAGTTGCAGATGCACTCATAGACCAACTCTTATTTAGAAATAAGAACAAACATTACTACCCATTCCAACAAAAAATAGATTTGTTATGCAGTAGGGATTTTATAAATTACCTGACACAAGTTATATAGTAAGATGAAATGGGACAGGTGGCTTCTTGCAGCTATATACAACATCAATTGAATTTCAATTTTCAGTATAGTTTTTCCAAGGTATACACAGAATATATATTTAATGTAAATTGTGAACATTTTAAACTCTGTATATGGAAATTAATCAATTTTAAGTTTATACCAATCAAAATTAACGGAAGTTTATTTTAAATTAGTTAGCTTTCTCTATGTTGCAAGACAGAATAATCAAGAATTGGTAAGAAAAAAATAATCTCTGTAAAATTATAAAGTGTTCGGTAAACGATCAAACTCACAATTTGGAATGAATGGCAAGTGACTTAAAATCTGGAACTCATTGTCAATTTTTTTTTCTTCATTGTGTCTTAAATGTGGAACAACAATGAGGTATTTCAAAGAGGTGAACCACAGATAAATTTCTCTAAGGGTGTGATGAGGGTTACTCAAAAAGGAACTTGACAAGGCTTTTAAAGATATCGACAATCATTATAACATAACGTGACTGATTGTTACCGTGCTCTTAACTGGGCAAACAATTGTTGGCTTCCAAGAAAGACTAACATAGTTGAGATTGTTGTAGCTGCCTTCTAGCACAGGGTCTCATGAAACAGGGATTCTAGCCACTGGCTGTGCAAGGCATGAGGCCTGTTAGTGATTCTATTTTTTCCTCTGCAGAATGGGTCTTTCTATATTCCAGGTCCTTTCTACCCCAATAAATAATGCGGCGATTCTCTCAGTCACTTGTACTTTTGGTTTAAACAGCCAACTGTCTCTTAAAAGGGACTTTTGTATAAAGTCCTTTAAAAAAAAAAGTTCTTTCAAAAAAATCTTTTTTTTAATTTTATATTTTAATCCCATATGTTTACTCTGATCCTGGAACTTTGTCATTTTGACCTTCTCTGCTGATTAAAATATTCTCTCCAAATGTCAGTTATTTGCAGGTACTTGCACTGTAGACATTCTTTACATATTTTTTAAAAAATCCATTCACGATTCTTAGTGAAAATCCCGGGAATCTGAAAGACTACCATTTGCTATTCATCGAACAGTTACTGTCTCCACTATGTGACAGAGTTTCAGAGAACGTGAGCTCAAAAGAGATGTAACCTTTTTTCCACATTCTGCTACCATGTTCATTTCTATGTTACTCAGTGGAGCCTTCTTTGTAGAAACATATTATCCAATCTTTTATAAAGCTGAATTTAAATTCTGTCCCTTCATTCCCCACAAAGCTTAAAAAGCCAAGCAAATTTTGTTCCATTTTTTAAGTACCCATAGATGGCACTTTTTTAATGTTGCGTTTTTGAGTTTTCATTACTCTTTATGTTACTTCTACTTCACAGATAAACAATTGCTAATGACAATGTGAACTTCCTACAAATGTGCAATCAAAATCCCTAGGTACACATTACTGAAGTTCTTCGTTCCCTTTAAACATTATTTCTCTCTTGATATGCATTCTTGTTTTGTATTATATTGCATTATAAAGTTTTTTTTAACAGACTGCATTTTTTAGAGTTGTTTGGGGATCAAAGTAAAATTCCCTTTCCCCACATACACACAGCCTTCCCCATTATCAACATCCTGTACCACGGTGATAATTTTTCACGCTCACTGACCCTACACTGACACATCATTATCACCCCAAAGTCCACAGTTTACATTAGAGTTCACTCTTGGTGGGGCACCAGGGTGGCTCAGTGAGTTAAGGCTTCTGCCTTCGGCTCAGGTCATAATCTCATGGTCCTGGGATCGAGCCCCAGACCAGACTCTCTGCTTGGCAGGGAGCCTGCTTTCCCCCAGCCCCTGCTTTCCCTGCCTGCCTCTCTGCCTGCTATGGTGCCTGTCAAATAGCTAAACAAAATCTTAAAAAAAACCTTTTCTCATAGAGTTTACTCTTGGTATAGTATCTTATGCATTTTGACAATGTGTAGCGATATATATCTAAAATATCATACATAACATACAGAACATTTTCACTGGCCTAACAATCCTCTGTGCTCTGCCTGTTCTCCCTCCTCCTCTCCTAACTGCTACAAACTGCTGACCTTTATACCATTTACATAGTTCTGCCTTTTCTAGAAGGTCATATAGTTGGAACCTTGCAACATGAAGCTTTTTCAAATTGACTTCTTTCACTTATTATGACGAATTTTAAGTTTGTTCCATGTCTTTTCATTGCTTGGTAGCCATTTCTCTTTATTGCTGAATCATATCCCATTGTTTCAATGGACCACAGTTTATCTATCCATTCTCCTCCTGAAGGACATCTTGGTTACTTCCAATTCTTGGCACTTATGGGTAAAGCTGTTACAAACACAGGTTTATATGCAGGATTCTGTGTACACAAAGTTTTTGCTCTTTTGGGTGAGTACCAAGGAGCACGATTGCAGGATCATATGGTAAGAATATGTTTAGTTTTGTAAGAAACTGCCCAACTGTCTTCCAAAGTGGTAGCACCATTTTGGTGTTCTCACCAGAATGAATGAGATTTTCTCTTGTTCCTCATCGTCAAAAGTACTTTATGTTGTCAATATTTTGGATTTTAGCCATTCTAATAGATGTGTAGTGATATATCATTGTTTTATTTATTTATTTTTTTTAAAGATTTTATTTATTTATTTGACAGAGAGAGATCACAAGAAGACGGAGAGGCAGTCAGAGAGAGAGAGAAAGGGAAGCAGGCTTCTGCTGAGCAGAGAGCCCAACGTGGACTTCAATCCGAGGACCCTGAGATCATGACCTGAGCCAAAGGCAGCGGCTTAACTCACGGAGCCATCCAGGCGCCCCTCTTTGTTCTTTTCATTTACAATTCCTTAATTAGACATGCTGTGGATCATCACAGCATCTTTTCATATCATTATTGCCATCTATATATCTTCTTCAGTGAGGTGTCTGTTCCAGTCCTTGCCAATTTTTCAATCAGGTACTTCATTTTCTTGTGTTTGAGTTAATAAATAAATAAATACATAATAATAAATAAATAAATAATAAATAAATAATAAATAAATGAATGAATTTATTATATATGTTATAAATGTTATATATAGTATATTATATATATTATTATATATTAAATAATAATTTATTAAAAATAAATTTACTAATGAGGACAAGAATTCAGAATCACAAATACTTCAGAATTAATAAAAACTGCCTTCCTTGATGTTATTCTATAAGATAAATACTGTGATCAAGTTTCAATTTTAAATTCTTACAATTTTAATTTCTTAAATGCTTATGAAAAAGCATCATTTGGAGGGATCAGTTTTCATAATTTATCATCCATCAGCCTTTTTTAAAAGATTTTATTTATTTATTGGACACAGAAAGAGAGAGAGAGAGAGAGAGAGAGAGATCACAAGTAAGCAGAGAGGCAGGCAAGCAGGGAGGGAAGGAGTCTTCCTTTTGAGCAGAGCCCGATGTGGGGCTGGATCCCAAGACCCAGAGACCATGACTTGAGATGAAGGCAGAGGCTTAACCCACCACCCATGTGATGAGAGAGCCCCTCAGGTGCCCCTCATCCATCAGCCTTAATTGTTTGGAGGAAAATGTTTGGATGAATAATGCCTTAGGGAGCTAATCTCTCTAAAGAATTTTCAAGTCTTTACCCCTTCAAGGTTTTTGTACAGTTCTGATAGCCTCTAAACATCCAGCTGATTTCTACAGTGGCAGGCCTATTAAAACCTGTCCTCAAACCAGGAATAGAGCTTGAAACATACCAGTCAAGAGCAACTTTGAGTCTTTTAAGGAATTTATCAACATTTCTTTGTTTTTGGTTCATATCCGAAATAGTTCCATATTACACTTGCATAATTTCTCCAGAGCTGACTTTGAAGGAGGCATTCAGTTCCAGCTAGTTCCATATTTTGGCAAGAACTATAATTTTATATATTAAAAAACATATTTTAGAGTGCCCGGGTGGCGCAGTGGGTTAAAATCTCTGCCTTTGAATCAGGTTATGATTCCAGGTTCCTGGGATTGAGTCCCACAGTGGGCTCTCTTCTCAGCAGGGAGCCTGCTTCCATTCCTCTCTCTCTGCCTGCCTCTCTGCCTTCCTGTGATCTCTGTCAAGGAAATAAATAAAATTTTTAAAAAAACATATTTTATACCAGTTATTCATGTTTATTAACTAAGATATCACAATACAAATAATACAAACAGTTGCACTTTATTAATACCTTCAACCAAGATCAAAAAAATATGTCATATTTAATCCAAAAATTTTATATCATGTGATAGGTCAGATATATATAAAATTACAATTAAAGTTTTAAAAATATCAGCAAATATTTTCATTTAAATGCAAATTTCAAAGAAAATCTACTTTTCCAAACATGACTTTTTATCCTATTTTTTTTTAATTTTGTCGACAACTGATAAATTTTTTAGCGAGACTATAAAAGTTAGATTGAAAAAATGATTAATAGATGTAGGTTCAAATTCTTATGTTCCATTAGAAATGATTTAGTCTTTGATGAACATCTGTTTGGTAATGTGTTCTATCCAGATATAGTAAATTAATGACATATATAAAATTATAGGAAAATGACACCTTCCGTTCCATTATGAGTAGAGCTTTTAAAATGCTATTTGTCACAACCTGTCATCTTGTCATTATGTAGCATTTAAAAAATATATACTCTTCACTATGAAGTCTTTTAGAAATCTAAAATATGACTTTCTATGGTTTGTGTTTCCATATTCCTTTATTGCCAGTTTGAACAAATCCACATGCTTTGATTTAAAGGTAATAAATTCCTCTTATTTGGAAAAATGATGTTTATTTTTGTTCTCTCACCCTTAGCAGGTGGTTTCATTTTAGCACACTTCAGAGTTATAATTTCATGTTTTTAAAACATTTATTATGATCTACATAGATGAATGAATCTTTTATTTTATTAAATTATTGGCCAAAAAATCTGTTATTTTTAAAAATGTATTTCTTTTGAAGGGTTATTTTAGAGCATTCAGAGAGGATCTAGGAGTGTGGTATTATGCAATTTTTAAGTAGGTATGAAATGGTTATTTATATGATTGTTTCTTTAAGGCTTTTGTCTTATTTTGGTTTTTTTTGTCTTATTTTGTCTTATTTTGTCCATTATATGCTATAAAATATTTTGAAAGTAAATTTAAGGTATGTTTTACATAGTTTATTTTTGGAAAAAAAATATTGAAATGACTTATGAAATTCAGTATACTCTCAACATTAATTTATTCTGAAATTTACCACTTGTCTACTGTCTATTATATGGCAGATATTACTTCAGACTACACTGGTAAATGAAATACCTGGCTTTGTAGAACTTTTATTTTAATGGGTTAGACAATTAAAAGCTATAAACCTTAATAAAAATTGCATAGTGCATTCAAAAATGATGAGTACAATGGGGAAAAAGAAAAATTAAATCAGGGTGAGAAAAATCAAGGTTGCTAGGCAGGGGATGGGGAGTTAAAAATTTTAATAGGAAGATCAGGGTATTTACAATGAAGCTAACAAGTGAACAAAGGTATGGAAAGGTGATGCATTTGCCCAGAACTATCAGCAATAAGGTCACTCCAGACAAAGGAATTGGCTATCTTGAAGGCCATAAGTTTGGATCGTGCCTGGCATATCTGAGGAATAGCAAGGAGGCCACTGTGAGTGACTGAAGAGTAGCAGGGAAAGAGGTCACAGAGGTTAAATGAGTGGCTAGATCATGTAAAAGCTTAGAAGTCAGTGTAAAACTTTGGCTTTTATATTTGGAAACTTACTGTTTGATAGAATTTCTGCTAATAACTGAGAGTTCAAATGTCCATAAAATTTCAAGGATTCTTATTCTAGTAAGACAGAATAAAGAAAAAGAGTTCATATTTTCACATGGTGTAACAAATGCTCGGAGATCCAAGTGTAGGAAGCTATGGGAGCACAGAAGAAGGCACTAAAATCACACCAATATATTTGATGACTGTGACTATATATAAATTTGTATTTTCTAGATTTTTTATAGTCATGGAATCACACAGTATATACTATTCATTGCCTGGCTTTTCTTTTCTCAGCACCATTACTTTGAGAATCTCCAATTGTTAATAGTTCATTTTGATGTTGAATAGTAATCTCTTTAATGAATAGATCATAATTTGTCTTTGCTCTATTGATGAACATTTCCACTGTTTTCAATTCTTAAAAATAAAGCTGCTATGAAATTCATATACAAGTCCTTGTACGAACATAGGGTTTGTTTCTCTTGGTTAAATGCCTAGAAGTAAAATGGCTATTCGTGTAACTGCAACATATTTTGCATTTAAAAAACTTTTCAAACTATTTTCCAAAGTGGTGGTATCATGATACATGCCCACAACAGTTTAGATTTTTTGTTGCTTCTCAATCTAGCTCAGACGAAGTACAATTAGCCTTTATAATTTTAGCCATTCTAATAGATGTCTCATTATGATTTTAATTTGTATTTCTTTAATGTCTAAATGTTGAGAAATTTGTCATGTGCTTATAAGCCATCCATATCCTTTTGGTGACATGTCTCTTCAATAATTTTCTTCACATGTAAAAT
This sequence comes from Mustela nivalis, assembly GCF_964662115.1. NCBI lineage: Eukaryota > Metazoa > Chordata > Mammalia > Carnivora > Mustelidae > Mustela > Mustela nivalis. Next base: position 84,740 of record NW_028135694.1, read on the forward strand.
TGGATTCTCTGTTTGATTATTAGTAAGGTTTTTTATTTTTATTCATATTTTAACAATCAGAGTTGATGTCCATTATCAGATATATAATTTGCAAAGCCCTTCTCCATCTTTACGGTTTCTCAATGGAGCTTTGATAGTAGTGTCTTTCAAGAAATATGCTACATCTTCCTGGTACACGGAGGTATGACTAGAACATTATCAATGTTGACCTTTGCAAAGAAAATCATGGCTTAAGATATATGTAGTCTGCGGTTGTTGGGAGTGTTCTGTAAAATCAAGCATATCTAGTTAGTTGATAATTTTATTCAAGTCTTACATATCTTACGAATTTGATGACCATTTGTCTATATAATCTTAAAATAAAGGTGTTGAAAATTTTTTCAATTTCTCTTCTAAGGTAGAAGTTATGATTTTTGTTCTTAGTTTTTCCCTATATATCCCAAATCTGTTATTAAGTATTAAAAGTCAAGAATTATTATACTCCCTGATGAATTCATCCTTTTACTATTCTGTAATTTTGATTTGATCTTTATGTCTGATAATGAAATTTGCTTTAAAATCACTTTTCATTATCTTGATATAACCACCAAAGTTATAGTGTGATTAGTGTTAATGTAGCATATTTTTTTTTTTACTTTATAAAGCACTTCTATATTTAATCCTGGGGAAAAAACAGCTTTTTAGCTCTGGAAGCATATTTCTAAATTATGTTTTCTTTTTTTTTTTTAATGAATCAGTAGCAATTTTTGTTAAGGGACCTAAACTGAAAGTAGGTTTAGAAATTTATTTATTTATTGATTGATTGATTTAGTAAAAGATTTTATTTTGTTTATTGACAGCGAGAGAGAGAGAGAGGAAGCGCACAACTGGGGGTAATTACGTGCAAAGGGTGATGAAGAAGCAAGCTCCTTGGGGTGCAAGTGGCCCATGCAGGGCTGGATCCCTGTACACTGGAATCATGACCTCAGCCAATGGCAAACATCTGCCTAAACAACTGAGTCATCCAGGCACCCCTAGAAAATTAAAAATAAAAAAGAACTTTTAAAAACTTTTTGTTTGTTTCTTTTTTTTTTAATATTTTATTTATTTGACAGACAGAGAGACAGGAAGAGGAACTATAAGCAGGGCAGAGGGAAAAAGAGAAGCAGGTTTCCCACTAAGCAGAGAGCCTGATGTGGGTCTCCATCCCAGGACCCTGGGATCATGACCTGAAAAGAAGGGACACTTATGGAGAAAGCCACCCAGACACCTCTATCTTTATTTTTAATATATGGCAACTGATGCTTCCCAGCCACGAGGAGTATATTACCCATTGATTAAATCTTTGATAACAACCTATTTAAAGAGGTGTGTAAATATATACTTACTCAGATTTATACACTTTGTGTTTTCTTCATAGTTTGGGGCTGGAACCCATGGTCACAACACTGCTTCCAGTCTTTGCCTTCCCATCTTTTGATACCAGGTATTGGGTCAGCAAAGCAAATTAGTATCAAAATTAATAAGCCCTTGGCACCATATCTCTGGAGCAGGGGTTGCTCTTAGCCAAGGCCCAGAGCAGTTGACCTCCCCTCCCTGCCACCAGAACTCAGTCTTACATGTTATGCTAAGCAGACAAAACAAAAACAGGAAAGCTCCAACAGCTTTCACTGGCATGCCTCATAGCCCACTCCCTCGACGTCCAGGCACTACCAGATGCCAGGGAGGGGTTTTGGTCCAACATATGGGAGGGAAGGAAGTAGCCACGAGCAAGTACCTGCCTCTCTGTGCCTTTCTTTCCTGAGCAGGTTGTAAGGAGGAGGAAGAGGAAGGGGAAGAGAGGTGAACTTCAAGGGGTGAAGGCCTCAGGTAGGCAGCTGGCTCTTTCCAGTAGGAAAGGGACAAAGGAGAAGGCAGTGAGTCTTGCAGGGAGGGTGAGGGGTAAGGGTAACAGCTTATGACGGAATCTGGACAGGAGTAATAGGGATACTAGACATTTGAGTCCACCATTGGCAAGCTGGGCTGGGTGTCAGGGCAGATAGGCCTCCCTGGGCAACGGCACATGAGAGAAGGTGGAATTCTTCCCTGAGGAGCAGGTGGAGCTTTGGGTGTTGGGAAAGCATAGACAGTATTGTTCCAGGGACAAGGACAGGTCCGGGTACTCCTGGTTGGAGGTCAAGGCCACAGTATGATCCAGGTCTTCTACCACCAGCTTGAAGGTACCACATGCCAGCCACCCCTCATTATTGTGTATAACTCTCTGGTGCACTTATTGGCTTATCCATCAAATGACTCCTTCAGCAGCGTGAAAACCACCTCCACAGGCACTCCAGGATATGGGAGGCTTCCAGAGTGAAGATTTTGCACAGGATCACCCCAAAAGACCAGAACTCACTCTGGTGCATGTCAATCTGGTCAAATATGGCCTTAGGGGCCATCCACTTCACAGGCAGTCCACTGTAGGTTGTCTTTTTATAGTAACTGGTGTGGTGATATCTCTGGCAAGGCTGAAGTCTGAGATCTTCATCATGTTGTCCTTTGTCACCAGCACTTCCCTGGTGGCCAGGTCTTGGTGTATGCACTTCTTGGAGGCAAGGTACTCCATGCCTCAGGCTACTTGATAGGCACAGGATACCAGGTCCTTGGAGGAGAGTTGCTCTGCTGCATTGTGGCTGATATTGTAACAGTACTCTAGGTCAGGAGGCCTCTGGGCCTGCAGGTAATCCTGTATGTTGTCTTTGGAGGCATATTCCATGAGAGTGTACAAAGGACCATCCTGTGTGCAGGACCCAGCAGGGTGATGGTGTCTTTGTGCTGTCCATTCATCTTCATCATCACCATTTCTGAGATTAGGTTTGACAGGTCTTTCTCTGTTGCATCTGACTTCAACACCTTCACAGACACTTTAGTCAAATGGTTGGATTTGTCTTTATCCAGCCCAATGGCCTCCTCCAACACCACCTGCCCAAAGTAGGCCTGTCTTAGGGGTCTGCCTAAACTGCCTACAACCAGCCTGCCTTAAGGCAGTTATGAACTCTAGATTATTCTCATAAACATTAAACCACAAGCTAAAAGTTCTCTTCACTAGGTCTCTGTCACAGGTCTAATTTTCTTATCTTTCATCATTTATCTTTTTCCTAATTCTTATTTTCAGTATAGTTGATTTTGCTTCCAGGTGTTTCCCCTGGTTTCTGTATGCTGTTTCATAGGGAAGAATTATCCTGTCATAAAATTATTTCTTGAGCATTCATTACATCTCTCAGTTAAAATGGGTTCTTTTATGGTATTGATTTATTTGAGTTTTCTCAAAATAGGAAGAGTGTTCAAAATGGTGTTTTCCTCAAGGTTCAGAGTACGTCTTAGCCTCATCTTTACTCTTTTTGAAATTCAATTTTCAAATTCTTGTCCCTCTTTTTATCTTTTTAAATGAAAATGTTTTTTTTTTACTATTCTTTTATTTGAGTATAGTTGATATTCAGTGTTACATTGGTTTCAGGTTTTCAATATCTCCATACATTATTCTATGATCACTACAAACATAGCCACCATCTGTCACCATATAACACTATTATAATATCATTGACTATATTCTCTACACTGTCCCATATCTCTTTTTAAAATCTCTGATTTTTATGTTTTCTGTTATTCCAATTTTCGAACATCATTTTACTTTGTTACTTTAATAAAATATGCCTGATTACACACCCTTTTCTGAAAACCATAGCATGTGATATATAGTAGTCTTCTTTTTCTTCTTCTTTTTTTCTTAATTAACATATGATATATTATTAGCCCCAGGGGTACAGGTCTGTGAATCGCCAGGTTTAAACACTTCACAGCACTCACCACAGCACATACCCTCCCCAATGTTCATAACCCCAACACCCTCTCCCTACCTTCCCCACCCCACCGGCAACTCTCAGTTTGTTTTGTGAGATTAAGAGTCTCTTATGGTTTGTCTCCCTCTCGATCCCATCTTGTTTCATTTACTCTTTTCCTGTCCCCCATATTGCACCTCCATTTCCTCATATCAGGGAGATCATATGATAGTGTCTTTCTCTGGTTGACTTATTTTGCTAAGCATAATACCCTCTAGTTCCATCCATGTCATCGCAAATGGCAAGATTTCAATTTTTTTGATGGCTGCATAGTATTCCATTGTGTGTGTATATATATATACATATACATATATACATATACCATTCATTTGTTGATGGACATCTAGGTTCTTTCCATAGTTTGGCTATTCTGGATATTGCTGCTATAAACATTTGGTGCACGTGCCCCTTTGGATCTTATAGTAGTCTTCTTTACCTCTATCAGAACCCCAGGAAGCTTTATTTATTTATTTACTCACATAAACAGATGATCCAACACAACGGTTTTTGATGTTCAAATGTATTATAATGTCTTACCGCTTAACACTATGCTTACTGCTCTCTTTCACTGTCTGACTAAATCCTCATCATCACTATGCCATTTAATCATAAAGAACATTTGAATTCAGAGTTCTCTCCATATCAGGGAATGAAGACTCCACCCTTCTGTTTGTGCAGGTAAAATAAATGTTGATATTGTCTGTCCTGCACATACTCCACCGTGTTCACCAGAATATTCACCATCAAAATATATACAAAATAAAAACCATACCTCACCACTTCTATTACCACCCAGCATGCTAAAAACACCATCATATGTTCCTGAATTATTGACTTGATTGATAACCCCACTTCCACACATGCTGCACTCCTTTCTCCCTGCAAATTTATTTTGGTACAGCAACTTAACCTAAAAATCAAGTCAGATGATTTTATTCTGCTGTTCAAAGTCTTTTGGTATCTTCCCCTTTCATATTAAATAAAAACTGAAGGCGTTTCAATGTACTAGAAGGTCATGCATCAATACGTTCTTCCTCTCTCCACCACTATGAACTCCTCATTGGCCTCCTTGCTTTTCCTCAAAAGTAACAGACCAGCTGTTCACACAAAGTCTATATACTTACTTGCTCTGCCTAGAGCAATCTTTTCCTTTAATATTTGTATAACACCCTCCTTCACTTCCTGGGTCTTTGTGCAAATAACATCTCATAAATGAGATATAACTACCCAACAAAAAATAAAATTAACTTTCATCCCAGCATTCTCCAATGGTTTTTTCCTTTCTTGTATTTCTTTGTAACACTTATCACCATCAACCATCCGTCATTATTCTATTACTGGTTTATTTTCTTATTGGAGACAGAGAGAGAGAGAATTGGGAGGGGGCACAGAGGAAGAAGAAAACACCCCACTGCCTAGAAAGCCTGTGGGGAGTTACATCCCAGGACCCTGAGATCATGACCCAAGCCAAAGGCAGTCACTCAATGGTCTGAGCCACCGAGGTGCCCCTCTATTATTGGTTTATTCACGATTATATTTCAAAAAAATGTAAGCTCTTTGTGGTTAGGTATTTTATATGTTTGATTAATTGAAGTATTCTCAGAAAGGTAGCTGGAAGATTGTAAGGGATCACTAAACTGTATCTTGTTGTTATTATTGGGCTCCTTTATGGGCTTTACCTCTTACGCTAGACGTCTATCATTCAGATGTAAGCAATAAGAATAGAGCCCTGCTGCCTGTTCAAATGAGTAAAAAACCTGTATTAGGTGGTTTTTTAAAAGCTAAATGAATGGCTTCATAGTTGTATATAGGGGGAAAGGGAACATATTTTCCACGCTTTAGAAGTGGAGTTCTTTTATAGAGTTCTTGTACAAGCCTACACTATTGAACGATAATGGGCAGTTGTACATTCCAATTATACAAACACTTTGGTAATTTATATCCTTTTTTTGTAATTCATGACTGGATCATTTAATTCCTTAGGAGCATTATAGCATTTCAACTTTTCATATTCAATAAACTTATTGGGGTTGCTACCTTTTTTATTCAAATGGAGAAATAGTCATGATTTAATCTAAATAAAGTGTTATTGATTGTGTTGTTTTCTAGGAATGAGTCGCACATGCTAGTTTAAAAGTTTTGTTAAATTCCCAAGTCTGTCACCGATAAAAGCCTTTTGTAGATTGGTAACTTGATCAAAACAGAAAAGTTATGTAACACTCAATTGTTATACTATCTTTGTTTCCATCATGCATTGTAATAACACCCATCTTAACTCTATTTAACACAAGTCATCGCCTGATGGCTTTCTGGCATTGATTGCATGATATGACATCTAGTATAACTAAAAGTTTTTGGTTTTAGTAGCATATAAATCAATTTAGAAAAATACATGTATTTGCATGTAAGGTAAAGTTTTAAATTATTTGAGAATAGTAAACTAAATTTTTTTTGTAAATTTTTATTTTCTAAAATTTCATTGAGCTCTTTTGCAATAAGAAACAAGTTCAAAAAATTAAGGTTTATTTACCCAATTCAAAATTATTAGGAATAAAATCATAGAGGTTGAAGTATTTAAAATATTGAACCCAAAATATTTTATTAGGTAAATTCGTGAATGCTGAGCATTCACTGTTAAAATATACTAATCCTATTGATAGACTGGTAGAAATAAATCAAATATTTATTAAATATTTATATCCATATCTTTTCATGGCTTGGTAATTCATTTCTCTAGCATTAAATAATATTCCATTGTTTGCATGTACTACATTTTATTTGACGTTTCACCTATGGAAGGATATCTTGGTTGCTTCCAAGCTTTTGTCAGTAATGAATAAAACTACTATAGACATCTTTGTGGGTATAGATTTCATCTTCTTTGGATAAATACCAAGAACTGCTACTGCTGAATCATCTGGCAAGAATATGTTTAGTTTTGTAAGAAACTGTCAAGTTGTTTTCCATTCTTTATTCTCAATAGCCATGGAAGAACATTCCTGTTGCTCCACATCCTCACCAACATTTTGTGTTCTGTTGTCAATGTTCTGGATTCTGGGTATGTCTGCTTTCTCTTTTTTGTTTTAATTTGCATTTTCCTGATGACATATGATGTGAAGCATCTTTTTATATGCTTATTTGCCATCTGTAATATTTTCTTTTGTGAGGTATCTGCTAAGGTCTTTGGATCATTTTTAATCAGGGTTGGTCCCCATTGTTGAGTTTTAAGGGGTCTTTGTGTATTTTTGATTAACAGTCCTTTGCCAGATGTGTATTTTGCAAATTTTTTCTCATAGTCTGTGCTTTGCCTTTTCATTCTCTTGGCATTGTGTTACACACGGTAGACATTTTTAAATTCAGTGCTTGTGCTTTTGTAGCTAAAGTTATTTCCAAAACCAAGGTCATTTAAATTTTCTTCTATATTACCTTCTACATGTTTCATGTTTAGGTTTATAATCCAATCTGAGTTAATTTTTGTGAAGAGGGTATGATGTCTGTGTGGATTTATTTTATTTTATTATTTTATTTTATTTTTATTTTATATTTTTACATTTAGCTTCACTATTACCCCAGAACCATTTGTTTAAAAGATTGTATTTTGCTCTCTTGTAATTCTTTTGCTTTTCTATTAAATATAAAATATAATTGATAATATGTATTCCGTTCCTTTAATCTAGTCTTTCTGTGGTATTACAATATCTTGCTTTCAATTATCGTTAGGGTATAGTTTTTTTTAAAGATTTTATTTATTTATTTGACAGAGAGATTGATCACAAATAGGCAGAGAGAGAGATGAGGAGAAGCAGGCTCCCTGCTGAGCAGAGAGCCCAATGTGGGACTCGATCCCAGGCCCCTGGGATCATGACCTGAGCCCAAGGTAGAGGCTTAACCCACTGAGCCACCCTGGGGCCCCATTGTTATGGTAAACTTTGAAGGCAGTTCTCAGTCTTTGTTCTCCTTCAACACTATGTTGACTATTGTGAGTCTTTGCTTCTCCATATAAACTTTAAAATAAGTTTGTTAATATTAAAAAAAAAGAACTTGCTGGAATGCATTAATTTTATAGATAAGCTTGGAAACCAGTGACCTCTTGAGCTTAGCAGGAGATAGACCATGGACATCAGTTGTCACAGTGGTGCCTCTGGCAGAACCTATTGCAAATCCCTAGTCAAAATGAGACCTCAAGGATCTAAGTGTCCACCTGTTTGAAAGCTGGGGAATCTAAATAAGGGAGGGAAAATTAATTATGATAAAACATATCAACAAACATCAATAAATTTTGTAAAACTAATTGTCATGGCTCATATCCTATATGACCAACAGAGGGACCATTAAAAGGAAAGCATCCGTTATGTTTATTGTGAAATTTTTTATTCAAAATAAAGCAATGAGAGAGGAAGACACAATGAGAAAATTACCATTTTTTAAATGGTAAACTTCTTACAAAATGGAATAGGTTTTATATTTTAAGTAGTATATTGAAAAGTAAAACATTGGGGCACCTGGGTGGCTCAGTGGTTCGGGCTGCTGCCTTTGGCTCGGGTCATGATCTCAGGGTCCTGGGATCGAGCCCTGCATCGGGCTCTCTGCTCTGCAGGAAGCCTGCTTCTCTCTCTCTCTCTCTCTCTACCTGCTTGTGATCTCTGTCTGTCAAATAAATAAATAAAATCTTTAAAAAAAAGAAAAGAAATGTAAACACAAAAAAATAAAATTTTAATTTAAAAAATTATGTAATTTTTTAAAAACCTTAAAACTAGCAGAACCATTTTTCTTATAACTGGAAAATACATTGTATATATATCTATCAAAAATAACTTGTTGGGCGCCTGGGTGGTTCCGTGGGTTAAGCCGCTGCCTTCAGCTCAGGTCATGATCTCAGGGTCCTGGGATGGAGCCCCACATCGGGCTCTCTGCTCATTGGGGAGCCTGCTACCTCCTCTCTATCTCTGCCTGCCTCTCTGCCTACTTGTAATCTCTCTCTGTCAAATAAATAAATAAAGTCTTTTAAAAAAATAACTTGCAATGGGAGCGCCTGGGTGGCTCAGTGGGTTAAACCTCTGCCTTCGGCTCAAGTCAGGATCCCAGGTTCCTTGGATCCAGTCCCACATCAGGCTCTCAGCTCAGAAGGGAGCGTGCTTCCTCCTCTCTCTCTGCCTGACCCTGCCTACTTGTGATCTCTGTCAAATAAATAAATAAAATCTTTTATAACAAAAATTTAAAAAAATAACTTGTCAGGTCTGGAATCAGGAGCATATGGAAAAAAATAATATCTGAGGACAATACTTCTGCCATGTTTTGTGCCTTGTTAATATTTTTAAACAGTCAGGCAACTTTTAGCTTTATTGAAATACCTGCTAAGATACCAGCAGTGCCTTTTGGAGCCCTATGACTATAAAAATTAATTGCAAATATTCAAAATGTTTACTATGGTGTCACTATTTAGGGCCACCACCAAGCATGTTTCAGAAGTAAGCAAAACTGTTACTCTTCTGTAAGGCAAAAGGGCATGCTTTCAGGAGTTCCATCTGCTGTACCAGGAGGTGAATCAAGTAATGATTTTTGTCTATAAAATAATTCACTTTTCAATCTAACATTCCTTATTCCACATTATAATAATAAAAACTAGGAGGAGACTAGAACAAACAAACAACTACAACTACAACAACCAGCTTTTCCTTCGGTGGTAAAGTAAATATAGCCTGAAATTTATTTTTAAATATTTTCAAAATAAGCGTTTTTGTTAGAAAACCATATATTTTATATTACTTAGAAATAACAGGCAAAGTTTTATTAACTTCTAAAAAGTCTAGTTACTTCTATTTATCTATTAACTCATCTCTTTATGAAGTAGAACATGATGACACCTATTGTATCTACCCAAGTTTGTATGCTTTGGTTATTTTATGTTTGCTATTTCCTTGCTTAATTTTTACAATATTTGATACATAATAGTATCTTTAAATCCATCTATGGTTTCACAGTATTTGTTGGAACTTCATCAAAATGTACTATACTTTTTGCACTGTCCTTGTTTTACTTCTCTATTAACTTTCCAAGTTTTATTCACTTTAGAGTGTGTAGCTATCATTTATTTTTATTCCTCCATAATGCTATGTTTACAAATTGGTATTTATCTGTACTTTTAAAAATATCTTAATTATATAACATTTCTCATCTCACGTAACACTCACGTTACTTCTACACTTATCAGATATTATGTAACTGAAAACCACAACTCAGCAACAATATAGCACCATTTTTCAAAATTAAATGGCTTACCAGAATTATTTAATTCTATCCTTTATTTGTATTAGATGACCCTTTATTCTGGTATTTGGCATTGTTCATATGGAGGGAAGCTTATAAGTTGATATTCCATAAATAGAAGGATTTATTATGATTGACTAATTATTTTCATTTAGAATGCATATGGTTGATTTAATATTTCTTTCTTACTCTCTGCCTGGAACAGAGTGCTATCTATGTAATAGCCACTAAAATATTAAGTTAATTACCTAGACTTTAAACTTCATATGAATAGGAATAACATACAGAACTCTTCTCATATTGGGACACCTGGGTGGCTCAGTCAGTTAAACGCCTGAGCCTTTAGCTCAGGTCATGATCTTAGGGTCCTGGGACTCAGTTCTGCAACAGATTCCCTGCTTAGCCGGGAGTTTGCTTCTCCCTCACCCTGCTGCTCCCGCTGCTTGTGCTCTCTCTCTCTTACAAATAAATAAAATTAAGAAAATGAATTCTTCTCAGATAGCTAATATAGAATATCGTCTTTGTATTCATCAAAGGGAAAGTGCCATATAATAATGAAATTCAGACTACTTCAAATTCATTTTTTAACCAGTAAGAAAGTACTGGAAACAAGCCAAAAATGTCTTTAATGAATTAAAGAAATAGATTGATTTTCAATATCTTAATGTTTCTAAAATAAATTGCAAGATTTTTATACTAGATATCACTGTAAATATTCATTATACAAGGATATTCTAAAAATAAACCCGAGAAAACTAATTGACATATATGATGACAAAATGAGTTTGACAAAAGTCAGTTTGGGTAAAACTTACAACATCTACCACCCAAAACTCTTGTTCTATAATTCCATTATTTTAATTTACAAAAATACAAAAATAATATATCAGAGTAAGTATATTGATAGCTTTGAAGGTATGCTCTTGTTGTGCACTGTTTACTATTGAAAGGGGAATCATTATGTGATGCTTATGGTGTGACTCTATTAAAATTCAACAAGTTCAGAAGCATACGAGGAATAGAATAAAGACAAAAGATGACCCTTCCTTATCCTAAAGATAGACAATGGTATATATGTGCTAGTTGGGGAGAGAATCCAGTCAGTAGATGGAGGATGTGGTAGTGGAAAAAAAAAGACACAACGTTTTGGTTGAACGTTTAGCACTATATTTAACAAAGTGAATTAGTGAAATTGTTTGTTAATAGCCTTGAATAAAATCCAAAAAATATTTTCACGGCTGATGATCTTTTTGCAGCCAGGCAGCGCGCGGACACCGGCTCGGGGAGCCAGGCTAGGAGGCCGCTCAGCACCGGCTTGGGCCATGCTCGCAGGCCCCCCGGGCTTCGCCAGCGCCCATTCCCGGCCCCGCGCCTCAGGACGGAGGGGGAGGAGGGCGAGGGCGGGGCGGCCAGGAGAAGGGGCTTTGCTAATTGCGGAATCCGGAAGTGAGCTCGCAGAGGACGCGGAGGAGAGTCTGAGAGGAGGTGGAGGGGCTGGCGGAGGAGGGGCGCCAAGCGCCGCGGTATTGTGCTATGGCCCAGTCGGCACTGCAGAACCCCCTGACTCGCCGCCCCTGCACTCCTGTGCTCCAGCCCAGCCCCTGAGCCCGGGCTGTCTGGCTCAGGTGGCCCGCTGCCCCGCCCCGCCGCATGGCTTCTCCGGACGACCCTCTGAGAGCAGATAAAGTGACACCGCGCCCCGCCCTCATCTGGAGCAGAAAGCGCGGGCGGTTAGCTCGCAGGGTTGTCGGGACCGAGCCTCCCGCGCCCCCGGGGGCAGCGGGACCACCCCGGACGACGCACCCCAACCGAGACCACACGGGGTCAGGCTGCGGACTGAGCCAGGCGAGGTGCCCCCCGCCAGCGAGCGCAATAGCCCCCATCGTTTGGCACCCCCACGCGAGGGTGCCGAGGACCCCCTTCGCTCATCCCCTGCCGTGACCCCGACACTTTTGTTCTGGACTTGAGATCCCAGGTGGAAACTAGTCCCTCAGACCTCCCTGGCAGCAAGGAGCGCAGGGAGGGGTTCTTGGATTTTCCACCCTGGCTCTTCCTCTCTCCAATTCACATGCCTTCGGGCGTCCCTTTCCTCTCCTCATTGTCACTTTTATTCAATGGTTTTGTTCTGCTTGTTGACCCGCAGAGCGATTTCATGAATGAATATACAGGAAACTAAGTTGGAGCCCACCTGTGAGAGCCCACCTGTGGAGGCCTTTCATTAGAGTGGTCTCTGGTTCTAGCCTCAGTTCAGAATACTGCCTGTACCTGAGGACCGAGTCCAGATGTTTCTTTCATCTCTGACTTGAATTTGAAATCCTAAGGTCACTGTGACCTGGGAAGCCCAGGTCCACAGCATCTTCATCTGAAATTCCACTAGAGCTCCCATTTACCTAGTGCCCCGCCTGAGTGTGTTTTCCACTACTGTCAGGGTTCTAGAAGTTCATGCACTGCCCACCACTGACAGTAGGGGCATCTCTCTGTCCAGATTTTCCCTTTACATAAGGAGGTCAGTTACAGGAGATTAGGGCCCACTCTAAGGACCTCACTGTAATGTGATTGCATTTGTAAGAACTCTAGTTCCAAAGAAGGTCATGTTCTGTGGTACCAGAGATAAGGACAGCAGCAAGGTTTCTGGGGGTAATGCAGGTGAGCTCTTAACAGTCCACTCTCTGGCTCCCCAAATTCGTGTCCTTCCCGTGTGTAAAATACCTTCACCCAATGCCCTCCAAAGCACTAATCATCCCAGAATCAACTCAAAATCTGAAATCTCATCTGTCCTCCTCCACTGAAAGACCCTGATCTCACCCAGACCATGGGACCTGAGGACTGCATACAGAAGCCACAGTCTCCTGTTAAAGGTGCCCATCAGGTCCTGATATCACCCTCATTCGTCCCAGCAGCCGAGGGCCTACAGTTCCCAGAGACAGTTTCTAAGAGGAAGTTTGAAGACCACCTCAGAGGACGTTCTTTGGGAGTGAATGAAGAGGGAAGGGGGTCAGAGACTCCTGCCATTCCCAGGGCAGCCAGAACCCAGAGAGTGAGGCCTTGGGTGCTTTCTAGTGACAGATTCAAGGCAATTCTTTGACTTTGGGACTTCAGAATTAACTTAGTTTTCATTTGTGATTATTATTTTGTGTGGGGACCATAGCTTTTCTTTTGACCTATGGCTGTTTTCACTCCCGGTTCTGAAGAAGCCCCTAAATCCTAACCCTGTTGAGGACTCCAAAAGCTCTCAGAGCAGCAGTACTGGGGGACAGTGTGGACACATGGTTTGGTTTCTCCTCTGGCCTGATTCTGCGGCAGCCCCGCTCTGTCCTTTTCAGACTTCAGAGCAATAGCTTAATAAGTGGAGAAAGGACCAGAGGGTCAGAAAGGTGGCCACCGAAGAGTGACTTCTCTGGAGGGTGGCTGAGCTAGCGAGTGAGCATGTTAGTCCAGCTCTGCCTGCAGTCTGGATGGAGCTGAACAGGGGCCAGGGAAGGGGAGGAGGAGCAGAGAGCAGGGAGAAAGGGACCAAAGAGGAGATTCAGACGAAGGGAAGTAATTCGGAGGAGAGAAGAAACTCTAGAAGACAGGCATGTAAGAAAAGAAAAGGGATGAAGTGGGCATCGGGAAAGGGCACCACCAGGGCAGGAGAGAGGGGAAGGGAAGAGGGAGGGAGGGAGGAAAGGGGAAAGGAAGAAGGGAGGAGTCAGCACTCCAGGGCTCCCCCTGCATCTGAAGAAGAGGTGGCTGGTCTCCCTTGTCAAACAGGGTGCTCACTCTTTGGTCCCAGTTTCTGCTCCAAGTGCTACTGGGATTTGCAGCAAGTTAATGACATATATAAAATTATAGGGAAATGACACCTTCCATTCCATTATGAGTACAGCTTTTAAAATGGTCTCATGAGGCAGGGATTCTAGCCACTGGCTGTGAAAGGCATGAGGCCTGTTAATAATTCTATTTTTTCCTCTGCAGAATGGGTCTTTCTACATTCCAGGTCCTTTCTACCCCAATAAATAATGCGGCGATTCTCTCAGTGAGTTGTACTTTTGGTTTAAGAAGCCAACTGTCTTTTTAAAGTCCCTTAAAAAAAAAAAAGTCCTTTCAAAAAAATCTTTTTTTTAATTTTTTAATCCCATAGGTTTACTCTGATCCTGGAACTTTGTCATTTTGACCTTCTCTGCTGATTAAAATATTCTTCATCATCAGCACCCATGCTCTCCTCTCCTGGTGGTCTCTCCGGAAGGGGTCTTCTCTAGCTATTCTAGCAGGAGATGGGCACTTCCCCTCTACCCCAGTTGCCAGACCAACCTTACCTATCCTGCAGGGTCAGGTCGACCTGGCTTATATCTGTTGATCTCTTCTGAGTGGTTAGTTTTTCATAGATACCGTGCTTTGCTTTTGTCAGGATTTACCCTGGGGTATCAAAACCCTTTTCTTGTGCCACTGAAGCCTAAGAAACAGTCCTGATGAGAGAACCAGGAACTCGAACAGATCATATTTATCCTGAATGTTCCATCCAAAATGAAAAATTCATTTCTGAGGAGCCTCAAGATCTCTGAGAAGGGAAGTTTCACCAACTTTGTCATGTAGGGGCATCAATTCCGATTCTGTGTCAATTTTCCTACTTTCCCAGCTAATAATTCTCTACCTCAGAAAGCCCACCCTCAACCGTTACCTCTCTCAAAGGCAGTTGCTCTTAGAGTCTGCACATGGCACTTGGGGCCTGCTGGTCTTTGGCTACTGCCCTCTGTACCTTGGGCCTAACAGCTGCGGTGCATCAAAATGAGAACGTCTCTTGTTCTAAGACTTAATATAGTTTGGGGCACATGGTAAGCAATTTTTTGTGATCCAAGTGTTCGACCTTTCTTAATTATTCTAGTACCACAGTTTACTTGTTCTATGATTTGTTCTCCCCCACCCCCATTTTAATATCTCTTAGGTGGCACTCACTTTGCACTTGATGACATATCTTAGTTTAACTGACGGCATTTCTCTTTCTTAGTCGAACATAAAGTATAGTGCATCTTACCCTTGATGAAAGCTAGGATGCAATTAAATACTCTATTATGGTTACGATTCTGATATCTGAAATCCTCCGGTAGCTCCCTGTGCCCCCACAGTGTAGAACCTCACCTCTTCGGCATAGTATAGAAACCATCTCACCCCCAGTGTTAACCCCGGGGCTCAGCCTCCATCCCCAGGTGATGCTGCCAGATCAGCTGTCGGATATCATGAACTTGCTGTAGTTTCCCGAATGCACTGTGCTGCCTCCTGGCACTTTGAAACTTGACACACTCATCCTCATTCTTCGATTTGCCCTTGTCTATCACCTCCCCTGGAAATCTGTTCCTAAGTGGCTTTTCCCAGCTCCAATCTACCCTTGGCACTCCTTTATCTCCCTGTGGTAAAGCCTGTCACACTGCACCATGGACATGCCTGTTGTCCCCCTGAGAAGAGGAAAGGGACAGTGAGGGCCCCCCAGCATTTGCAGCTCTAGTGCAGAGCCCCATGCCAGGCTCGTAGGAAATGCCAGATCATGAAGACAAACGGAGATCATCCTCTGGCTAAAACCAGCTCTTCTTTGCCTACCGCAGGATCTGGATCAATAAAGAGCAGCCAGTTATTATTGCTCTTTTTCTAGGGATTTTTCCCCATATATTTCCCAGGTCTTTACTCTTTTTATAGCACTTTAATTCAGGCTTCAACCACTTCCTAGTCAGATCAGGTGAAATCATTTTCCTTCTCATACCCTCGATATATTTCACTCCTCGTAATTCTTTTTTTAAAGATCTTATTTACCCATTTGACAGACAAATCACAAGTAGGTAGAGAGGCAGGCAGAGATATCGGGGGGAAGCAGGCTCCCCGCTGAGCAGAGAGCCCAATGTGGGGCTCCATCCCCAGACCCGAAATCATGACTTGATCTGAAGGCAGATGCGTAAACCACTGAGCCACGCAGGAGCCCCCATATCTGGTAATTTTTAATCAAAGTGGATTTGCTGCATCAAATAGTTCCTTCTTCTTCAAATAGAAATATATAAATATATTGATCAAGTCACTCGCATGTCTTAGGAGAATGTCATACCTTTAGTAGCAAACTTGAAATCTTGGCCATTGGTTTTGATTTTTGTTTTGGTTTGATTTGGTTCGGTTTTTGTAATTTTAAAAATCCCTCCAGCCCTTGGCTCTGTCTGACCTGATTGCTTTCAGCTGTTTCTGCAACAAAATTGTCCCCACAGCGAAAACTGTCATTGTTTTCAGTGGCGCCACCTAATGAACACTTTGTTAATAAAAAGCTTTTTTTTTTTTTTTTTTTTTTTTTTTTTTGGCTATGGTAAATGTGGAACCACAATGAGGTATTTCAAAGAGGTGAACCACAGATAAATTTCTCTAAGGGTGGGTGAGGGTTACTCAAAAAGGAACTTGACAAGGCTTTTAAAGATATCGACAATCATTATAACATAATGTGACTCATTGTTACCGTGCTCTTAACTGGGAAAACACTTGTTGGCTTCCAAGAAAGACTAACATAGTTGAAATGGTTCTAGCTGCCTTCTAGCACAGGGTCTCATGAGGCAGGGATTCTAGCCACTGGCTGTGCAAGACATGAGGCCTTTTAGTGATTCTATTTTTTCCTCTGCAGAATGGATTTTTCTACATTCCAGGTACTTTCTATCCCAATAAATAATGTGGCGATTATCTCAGTCAGTTGTACTTTTGGTTTAAACAGCCAACTGTCTCTTAAAAGGGACTTTTTTAAAAGTCTTTTTAAAAAAAAGTTCTTTCAAAAAAATCTTTTTTTTTTAATTTTATATTTTAATCCCATATGTTTACTCTGATCCTGGAACTTTGTCATTTTGACCTTCTCTGCTGATTAAAATATTCTCTCCAATATGCCAGTTATTTGCAGGTACTTGCACTGTAGACATGCTTTACATATTTTTAAAAAAATCCATTCACGATTCTTAGTGACAATCCCGGGAATCTGAAAGACTACCATTTGCTATTCATCGAACTTTTACTGTCTCCACTATGTGACAGGGTTTCAGAGAACATGAGCTCACAAGAGATGTAACCTTTTTTCACTTTCTGCTACCATGTTCATTTCTATGTTACTCAGTGGAGCCTTCTTTGTAGAAACATATTATCCAATCTTTTATAAAGCTGAATTTAAATTCTGTCCGTTCATTACCCACAAAGCTTAAAAACCAAGCAAATTTTGTTCCATTTTTTAAGAGCTCATATATGGCACTTTTTTAATGTTGCGTTTTTGAGTTTTCATCACTCTTTATGTTACTTCTACTTCACAGAAAAACAATTGCTAATGACAATGTGAACTTCCTACAAATGTGCAATCAAAATCCCTAGGTACACATTACTGAAGTTCTTCTTTCCCTTTAAACATTTTTTCTCTCTTGATATGCATTCTTGTTCTATATTATATTGCATTATAATGTTTTTTTTAACAGACTGCATTTTTTAGAGAAGTTTGGGGATCAAAGTAAAATTCCCTTTCCCCACATACACACAGCCTTCCCCATTATCAACATCCTGTACCACGGTGATAATTTTTCACGCTCACTGACCCTACACAAACACATCATTATCACCCCAAAGTCCACAGTTTACATTAGAGTTCACTCTTGGTGGGGCACCAGGGTGGCTCAGTGGGTTAAGGCTTCTGCCTTCAGCTCAGGTCATAATCGCATGGTCCTGCGATCCAGCCCCAGACCAGACTCTCTGCTTGGCAGGGAGCCTGCTTTCCCCCAACCCCTGCTGTCCCCGCCTGCCTCTCTGCCTGCTTTGATGCCTGTCAAATAAATAAATAAAATCTTAAAAAAACCTTTTCTCATAGAGTTTACTCTTGGTATAATATCTTATGCATTTTGACAACTGTGTAGCGATATATATCTGAAATATCATACTTATCATACAGAACATTTTCACTGGCCTAACAATCCTCTGTGCTCTGCCTGTTCATCCTCCTCCTCTCCTAACTGCTACAAACTGCTGACCTTTATACCATTTGCATAGTTCTGCCTTTTCTAGAAGGTCATATAGTTGGAACCTTGCAACATGAAGCTTTTTCAAATTGACTTCTTTCACTTATTATGACGAATTTTAAGTTTGTTCCATGTCTTTTCATTGCTTGATAGCCATTTCTCTTTATCGCTGAATCATATCCTATTGTTTCAATGGACCATAGTTTATCCATTCTCCTCCTGAAGGACATCTTGGTTACTACCAACTCTTGGCACTTATGAGTAAAGCTGTTACAACACAGGTTTATATGCAGGATTCTGTGTACACAAAGTTTTCGCTCTTTTGCGTGAGTACCAAGGAGCATAACTGCTGGATCATATGGTAAGAATA
Organism: Mustela nivalis; assembly: GCF_964662115.1. Taxonomy (NCBI): domain Eukaryota; kingdom Metazoa; phylum Chordata; class Mammalia; order Carnivora; family Mustelidae; genus Mustela; species Mustela nivalis. The sequence goes on from NW_028135694.1 coordinate 103,222, forward strand.
TGTTTAGTTTTGTAAGAAACTGCGCAACTGTATTCCAAAGTGGTAGCACCATTTTGATGTTCTCAGCAGAATCAATGAGAGTTTCTCTTGTTCCTCATCGTCAAAGCATTTTATGTTGTCAGTAATTTGGAATGTAGCCATTCTAATAGATGTGTAGTGATATAACATTGTTTTATTTATTTATTTATTTATTTATTTATTATATTTTAAAAGATTTTATTTATTTATTTGACAGAGAGAGATCACAAGAAGACGGAGAGGCAGTCAGAGAGAGAGAAAGGGAAGCAGGCTTCTGCTGAGCAGAGAGCCCAACGTGAAACTCGATCCCAGGACCCTGAGATCATGACCTGAGCCAAAGGTAGCAGCTTAACCCACTGAGCCATCCAGGTGCCCATCATTGTTTTTTAATCTACAATTCCTTAATTAGGCATGCTGTGGATCATCACAGCATCTTTCATATCATTATTGCCATCTCAATATATTCTTCAGTGAGGTGTCTGTTCCAGTCCTTACCAATTTTTCAATCAGGTCCTTCATTTTCTTGTGTTTGAGTTAAAAAATGAATAAATAATAATAATAAATAAATAAATAAATAATAAATGAATGAATTTATTATTTATATTATATATGTTATATATAATATATATTATTATATATTATTATATATTAAATAATAATTTATTAAAAATAAATTTACTAATGAGGCCAAGAATTCAGAATCACAAATACTTCAGATCTAATAATAACTGCCTTCACTTGATGTTATTCTGTAACATAAATCCGATGATCAAGTTTCAATTTTAAATTCTTACAATTTTAAATTCTTAAATGCTTATGAAGAAGCATCATTTGGAGGGAGCAGTTTTCATAATTTATCATCCATCAGCCTTTTTTTAAAGATTATATTTATTTATTGGACACAGAACGAGAGAGAGAGAGAGATCACAAGTAAGCAGAGAGGCAGGCAAGCAGGGAGGGAAGCAGTCTTCCTTTTGAGCAGAGCCCGATGTGGGGCTGGATCCCAGGACCCAGAGACCATGACTTGAGATGAAGGCAGAGGCTTAACCCACCACCCACGTGATGAGAGAGCCCCTCAGGTGCCCCTCATCCATCAGCCTTAATTGTTTGGAGGAAAATGTTTGGATGAATAATGCCTTAGGGAGCTAATCTCTCTAAAGAATTTTCAAGTCTTTACCCCTTCAAGGTTTTTGTACAGTTCTGATAGCCTCTAAACATCCAGCTGATTTCTACAGTGGCAGGCCTATTAAAACCTGTCCTCAAACCAGGAATAGAGCTTGAAACATACCAGTCAAGAGCAACTTTGAGTCTTTTAAGGAATTTATCAACATTTCTTTGTTTTTGGTTCATATCCGAAATAGTTCCATATTACACTTGCATAATTTCTCCAGAGCTGACTTTGAAGGAGGCATTCAGTTCCAGCTAGTTCCATATTTTGGCAATAACTATAATTCCATATATATATAAAAAAATATTTTAGGGTGCCTGGGAGCTCAGTGGGATAAAATCTCTGCCTTCGGGTGCAAGTAGTCCCATGCAGGGCTGGATTCCAGTACACTGGAATCATGACCTCAGCCAAAGGCAAACATCTGCCTAAACAACTGAGTCATCCAGGCACCCCTAGAAAATTAAAAAAAAAAGACCTTTTAAAAACATTTTGTTTGTTTCTTTTTTTTTAATATTTTATTTATTTGACAGACAGAGTGACAGGAAGAGGAACTATAAGCAGGGCAGAGGGAAAAAGAGAAGCAGGTTTCCCACTGAGCAGAGAGCCTGATGTGGGGCTCCATCCCAGGACCCTGGGATCATGACCTGAAAAGAAGGGACACTTATGGAGGAAGCCACCAAGACACCTCTTTTCTTTGTTTTTAATATATGGCAACTGATGCTTCCCAGCCACGAGGAGTATATTACCCATTGATTAAATCTTTGATAACAACATATTTAAAGAGGTGTGTAAATATAGACTTACTCAGATTTATACACTTTGTGTATAAATGTTTTTAAAAGGCTCCCTGCCCTGCATGGGACTACTTGCACCCCAAGGAGCTTGCTTCTTCTTCACCCTTTGCACGTAATTACCCACACTTGTGCGCTTCCTCTCTCTCTCAATCTCTCTCTCGCTGTCAATAAACAAAATAAAATCTTTTACTAAATAAATCAATCAATCAATCAATAAATTTCTAAACCTACTTTCAGTTTAGGTCCCTTAACAAAAATTGCTACTGATTCATTAAAAAAAAAAGAAAACATAATTTAGGAAGATGCTTCCAGAGCTAAAAAGCTGTTTTTTTTCCCCAGGATTAAATATAGAAGTGCTTTATAATGTAAAAGAAAAAATATGCTACATTAACACTAATCACACTATAACTTTGGTGGTTATATCAAGATAATAAAAAGTGATTTTAAAGCAAATTTCATTATCAGACATAAAGAACAAGTCAAAATTACAGAAGAGTAAAAGGATGAATTCATCAGGGAGTATAATAATTCTTGACTTTTAATACTTAATAACAGATTTGGGGATATATAGGGAAAAACTAAGAACAAAAATCATAACTTCTACCTTAGAAGAGAAATGGAAAAAAATTTCAACACCTTTATTTTAAGATTATATAGACAAATGGTCATCAAATTGGTAAGATATGTAAGACTTGAATAAAATTATCAACTAACTAGATATCCTTGATATTACAGAACACTCCCAACAACCGCAGACTACATATATCTTAAGCCATGATTTTCTTTGCAAAGGTCAACATTGATAATGTTCTCGTCATACCTCCGTGTACCAGGAAAGAAGTAGCATATTTCTTGAAAGACACAACTATCAAAGCTCCATTGAGAAACCGTAAAGATGGAGGAGGGCTTTGCAAATTATATATCTGATAATGGACATCAACTCTGATTGTTAAAATATGAATAAAAATAAAAAACCTTACTAATAATCAAACAGAGTATCCAATTTTACATGTGAAGAAAATTATTGAAGAGACATGTCACCAAAAGGATATGGATGGCTTATAAGCACATGACAAATTTCTCAACATTTAGACATTAAAGAAATACAAATTAAAATCCTAATGAGACATCTATTAGAATGGCTAAAATTATAAAGGCTAATTGTACTTCGTCTGAGCTAGATTGAGAAGCAACAAAAAATCTAAACTGTTGTGGGCATGTATCATGATACCACCACTTTGGAAAATAGTTTGAAAATTTTTTTAAATGCAAAATATGTTGCAGTTACACGAATAGCCATTTTACTTCTAGGCATTTAACCAAGAGAAACAAACCCTATGTCCGTACAAGGACTTGTATATGAATTTCATAGCAGCTTTATTTTTAAGAATTGAAAACAGTGGAAATGTTCATCAATGTTCATCAAGAGAGCAAAGACAAATTATGATCTATTCATTAAAGAGATTACTATTCAACATCAAAATGAACTATTAACAATTGGAGATTCTCAAAGTAATGGTGCTGAGAAAAGAAAAGCCAGGCAATGAGTAGTATATACTGTGTGATTCCATGACTATAAAAAATCTAGAAAATACAAATTTATATATAGTCACAGTCATCAAATATATTGGTGTGATTTTAGTGCCTTCTTCTGTGCTCCTATAGCTTCCTACACTTGGATCTCCGAGCATTTGTTACACCATGTGAAAATATGAACTCTTTTTTCTTTATTCTGTCTTACTAGAATAAGAATCCTTGAAATTTTATGGACATTTGAACTCTCAGTTATTAGCAGAAATTCTATCACACAGTAAGTTTCCAAATATAAAAGCCAAAGTTTTACAATGACTTCTAAGCTTTTACATGATCTAGCCACTCATTTAACCTCTGTGACCTCTTTCCCTGCTACTCTTCAGTCCCTCACAGTGGCCTCCTTGCTATTCCTCAGATATGCCAGGCACGATCCAAACTTATGGCCTTCAAGATAGCCAATTCCTTTGTCTGGAGTGACCTTATTGCTGATAGTTCTGGGCAAATGCATCACCTTTCCATACCTTTGTTCAATTGTTAGCTTCATTGTAAATACCCTGATCTTCCTATTAAAATTTTTAACTCCCCATCCCCTGCCTAGCAACCTTGATTTTTCTCACCCTGATTTAATTTTTCTTTTTCCCCATTGTACTCATCATTTTTGAATGCACTATGCAATTTTTATTAAGGTTTATAGCTTTTAATTGTCTAACCCATTAAAATAAAAGTTCTACAAAGCCAAGTATTTCATTTACCAGTGTAGTCTGAAGTAATATCTGCCATATAATAGACAGTAGACAACTGGTAAATTTCAGAATAAATTAATGTTGAGAGTATACTGAATTTCATAAGTCATTTCAGTATTTTTTTTCCAAAAATAAACTATGTAAAACGTACCTTAAATTTACTTTCAAAATATTTTATAGCATATAATGGACAAAATAAGACAAAATAAGACAAAAAAAACCAAAATAAGACAAAAGCCTTAAAGAAACAATCATATAAATAACCATTTCAAACCTACTTAAAAATTGCATAATACCACACTCCTAGGTCCTCTCTGAATGCTCTAAAATAACCCTTCAAAAGAAATACATTTTTAAAAATAACAGATTTTTTGGCCAATAATTTAATAAAAGATTCATTCATCGATGCAGATCATAATATATGTTTTAAAAACAGGAAATTATAACTCTGAAGTGTGCTAAAATGAAACCACCTGCTAAGGGTGAGAGAACAAAAATAAACATCATTTTTCCAAATAAGAGGAATTTATTACCTTTAAATCAAAGCATGTGGATTTGTTCAAACTGGCAATAAAGCAATATGGAAACACAAACCATAGAATGTCATGTTTTAGATTTCTAAAAGACTTCATAGTGAAGAGTATATATTTTTTAAATGCTACATAATGACAAGATGACAGGTTGTGACAAATAGCATTTTAAAAGCTCTACTCATAATGGAACGGAAGGTGTCATTTCCCTATAATATTATATATGTCATTAATTTACTATATCTGGATACAACACATTACCAAACAGATGTTCATCAAAGACTAAATCATTTTTAATGGAACATAATAATTTGAACCTACATCTATTACTTGACAGAGATCACAGGAAAGCAGAGAGGCAGGCAGAGAGAAAGGAATGGAAGCAGGCTCCCTACTGAAAAGAGAGCCCACTGTGGGACTCAATCCCAGGAACCTGGAATCATAACCTGAGCCGAAGGCAGAGATTTTAACTCACTGAGCCACCCAGGCGCTCTAAAATATGTTCTTTTTATATATAGAATTATAGTTCTTGCCAAAATATGGAACTAGCTGGAACTGAATGCCTCCTTCAAAGTCAGCTCTGGAGAAATTATGCAAGTGTAATATGGAACTACTTCAGATATGAATTAAAAACAAAGAAATGTTGATAAATTCCTTAAAAGACTCAAAGTTGCTCTTGACTGGTATGTTTCAAGCTCTATTCCTGGTTTGAGGACAGGTTTTAATAGGCCTGCCACTGTAGAAATCAGCTGGATGTTTAGAGGCTATCAGAACTGTACAAAATCCTTGAAGGGGTAAAGACTTGAAAATTCTTTAGAGAGATTAGCTCCCTAAGGCATTATTCATCCAAACATTTTCCTCCAAACAATTAAGGCTGATGGATGAGGGGCACCTGAGGGGCTCTCTCATCACGTGGGTGTTGGGTTAAGCCTCTGCCTACATCTCAAGTCATGGTCTCTGGGTCTTGGGATCCAGCCCCACATCGGGCTCTGCTCAAAAGAAAGACTGCTTCCCTCCCTGCTTGCCTGCCTCTCAGCTTACTTGTAGTCTCTCTCTTTCTGTCTCTCTGTGTCCAATAAATAAATAAAATCCTTAAAAAAAGGCTGATGGATGATAAATTATGAAAACTGATTCCTCCAAATGATGCTTCTTCATAAGGATTTAAGAAATTAAAATTGTAAGAATTTAAAATTGAAACTTGATCGTAGTATTTATCTTATAGAATAACATCAAGTGAAGGCAGTTTTTATTAATTCTGAAATATTTGTGATTCTGAATTCTTGACCTCATTAGTAAATTTATTTTTAATAAATTATTATTTAATATATAATAATATATATAATATACTATATATAACATATATAATAAATTCATTCATTTATTTATTATTTATTTATTTATTATTATGTATTTATTTATTTATTAACTCATACACAAGAAAATGAAGGACCTGATTGAAAAATTGGCAAGGACTGGAACAGACACCTCACTGAAGAAGATATATAGATGGCAATAATGATATGAAAAGATGCTGTGATGATCCACAGCATGTCTAATTAAGGAATTGTAAATTAAAAGAACAAAGAGGGGCGCCAGGATGGCTCAGTGGGTTAAGCCGCTGCCTTTGGCTCAGGTCATGATCTCAGGGTCCTGGGATCGAGGTCCACGTTTGGCTCTCTGATCAGCAGAAGCCTGCTTCCCTTTCTCTCTCTCTCTGACTGCCTCTCCGTCTTCTTGTGATCTCTCTCTGTCAAATAAATAAATACAATCTTTTTTAAAAATAAATAAATAAAACAATGATATATCTCTACAGATTTATTAGAATGGCTAAAATCCAAAATACTGACAACATAAAATGCTTTTGACGATGAGGAACAAGAGAAACTCTCATTCATTCTGGTGAGAACACCAAAATGGTGCTACCACTTTGGAAGACAATTGGGCAGTTTCTTACAAAACTAAACATATTCTTACCATATGATCCAGCAGTTACGCTCCTTGGTACTCACCCAAAAGAGCGAAAACTTTGTGTACACAGAATCCTGCATATAAACCTGTGTTTGTAACAGCTTTACCCATAAGTGCCAAGAGTTGGAAGTAACCAAGATGTCCTTCAGGAGGGAATGGATAGATAATCTGTGGTCCATTGAAACAATGGGATATGATTCAGCGATAAAGAGAAATGGCTACCAAGCAATGAAAAGACATGGAACAAACTTAAAATTCATCATAATAAGTGAAAGAAGTCAATTTGAAAAAGCTTTATGTTGCAAGGCTCCAACTATATGACCTTCTAGAAAAGGCAGAACTATGCAAATGGTATAAAGGTCAGCAGTTTGTAGCAGTTAGGAGAGGAGGAGGATGAACAGGCAGAGCACAGAGGATTGTTAGGCCAGTGAAAATGTTCTGTATGATATGTATGATATTTCAGATATATATCGCTACACAGTTGTCAAAATGCATAAGATACTATACCAAGAGTAAACTCTATGAGAAAAGGTTTTTTTAAGATTTTATTTATCTATTTGACAGGCACCATAGCAGGCAGAGAGGCAGGCAGGGAAAGCAGGGGCTGGGGGAAAGCAGGCTCCCTGCCAAGCAGAGAGTCTGGTCTGGGGCTCGATCCCAGGACCATGAGATTATGACCTGAGCCGAAGGCAGAAGCCTTAACTCACTGAGCCACCCTGGTGCCCCACCAAGAGTGAACTCTAATGTAAACTGTGGACTTTGGGGTGATAATGATGTGTCAGTGTACGGTCAATGAGCATGAAAAATTATCACCGTGGTACAGGATGTTGATAATGGGGAAGGCTGTGTGTATGTGGGGAAAGGGAATTTTACTTTGATCCCCAAACTACTCTAAAAAATGCAGTCTGTTAAAAAAAACTTTATAATGCAATATAATACAAAACAAGAATGCATATCAAGAGAGAAATAATGTTTAAAGGAAACGAAGAACTTCAGTAATGTGTACCTAGGGATTTTGATTGCACATTTGTAGGAAGTTCACATTGTCATTAGCAATTGTTTATCTGTGAAGTAGAAGTAACTTAAAGAGTGATGAAAACTCAAAAACGCAACATTAAAAAAGTGCCATCTATGGGTACTTAAAAGATGGAACAAAATTTGCTTGGCTTTTTAAGCTTTGTGGGGAATGAAGGGACAGAATTTAAATTCAGCTTTATAAAAGATTGGATAATATGTTTCTACAAAGAAGGCTCCACTGAGTAACATAGAAATGAACATGGTAGCAGAATGTGGAAAAAAGGTTACATCTCTTGTGAGCTCACGTTCTCTGAAACCCTGTCACATAGTGGAGACAGTAACTGTTCGATGAATAGCAAATGGTAGTCTTTCAGATTCCCGGGATTTTCACTAAGAATCGTGAATGGATTTTTTAAAAAATATGTAAAGCATGTCTACAGTGCAAGAACCTGCAAATAACTGACATTTTGGAGAGAATATTTTAATCAACAGAGAAGGTCAAAATGACAAAGTTCCAGGATCAGAGTAAACATATGGGATTAAAATATAAAATTAAAAAAAAGATTTTTTTGAAAGAACTTTTTTTTTTAAAGGACTTTATACAAAAGTCCCTTTTAAGAGACAGTTGGCTGTTTAAACCAAAAGTACAAGTGACTGAGAGAATCGCCGCATTATTTATTGGGGTAGAAAGGACCTGGAATATAGAAAGACCCATTCTGCAGAGGAAAAAATAGAATCACTAATAGGCCTCATGCCTTGCACAGCCAGTGGCTAGAATCCCTGTTTCATGAGACCCTGTGCTAGAAGGCAGCTACAACAATCTCAACTATGTTAGTCTTTCTTGGAAGCCAACAATTGTTTGCCCAGTTAAGAGCACGGTAACAATCAGTCACGTTATGTTATAATGATTGTCGATATCTTTAAAAGCCTTGTCAAGTTCCTTTTTGAGTAACCCTCATCACACCCTTAGAGAAATTTATCTGTGGTTCACCTCTTTGAAATACCTCATTGTTGTTCCACATTTAAGACACAATGAAGAAAAAAAAATTGACAATGAGTTCCAGATTTTAAGTCACTTGCCATTCAATCCAAATTGTGAGTTTGATCGTTTACCGAACACTTTATAATGCACCCCCAGTAATTTTACAGAGATTATTTTTTTCTTACCAATTCTTGATTATTCTGTCTTGCAATATAGAGAAAGCTAACTAATTTAAAATAAACTTCCGTTTAATTTTGATTGGTATAAAATTAAAATTGATTAATTTCCATATACAGAGTTTAAAATGTTCACAATTTACATTAAATATATATTCTGTGTATACCTTGGAAAAATTATACTGAAAATTGAAATTCAATTGATGTTGTATATAGCTGCAAGAAGCCACCTGTCCCATTTCATCTTACTATATAACTTGTGTCAGGTAATTTATAAAATCCCTACTGCATAACAAATCTATTTTTTGTTGGAATGGGTAGTAATGTTTGTTCTTATTTCTAAATAAGAGTTGGTCTATGAGTGCATCTGCAACTGTATTTTTCCTAAGTGGCTTCATGGTCTTGAACTGAGAAAGCTCAGAACATTAAACATCAAAATAATATAATTTGACATAATTAGACATCAAGGAAATGCAATTAAAATGACACTGAGATATCACTACACACTTATCAGAATGGCTAAAATAAAATATAATGACAAGACCAAAAGAAAAAAATATACCATTTGATTATACACAATGGCAAGCTGTACCATAACTTAACCATCTCAGACTAGTGTAGTGTTAAATTTGTTTTTCTAAGCAATGTTTTGGGTCACTTACCACTTTTCAAGGATTTAAAATGCTATCATTATACTTAAAACTGTGAAATTTGGTCAGAATTAAATTTCAATTTATGTTAAAACATTCTGTAAACTGTGTTAAACTTTGACATTTGTTCCCTCTGTTCAGTGAATAACACTATATCATATTTTGAAAAATACACTAATTTTCATTTTGAAAAATATCCCTTTTTCCTCTTATGGTAATTATTAATATGAATTAATAGTAGAATTTGATATGGTTCCATATGACCATAAATACTTTATTGTATATTATCAAATTTAATAATGAATATAATGTACTTCTTTGGACAATTTTTAAAGTCCAGTCTACTCTTAAAAAAAAAAAATGGAGATGCACTTCTTCAGTTCACACAAATTTCATTTTATTATATATAACCTCAGATAAATTTCAACAAATCATAATTTATTAAAATTATGTCTACATAAAAATCTCATAGAAGAGTAAAACCATCAAAAATAAAAATAAACACGCACAACACACACACATCACCCATGTATTGGCAAATCACAATTGCTGTAACAATACATTAGACATTCCACAGTTAAGGGCTATCACAATTTCCATCAGTGACAAAAAGATTTGTATCCAAATGGATTGATTTTCCAGAATCCAAGAAAAAGTCTCCTAGGGTTTATTTAAAGATAAATATTTGAACAAATACTTCTTAAATTTAGGAAATTCAGAACATACGATTAAAGAATATTTGCAGTGCAGACTATATTCAATCCTTCCTTCAAAATGTGCCTTTGAGTACATAATTCTGTTTTCTCTATCTAAATTGAGCTGTCCTCCAAGGAAGTTTTCTAAAATGTGTGTCTCTGTGTGATAAATGTTCTAAGACCTAACATGCTTCATTGTATTTTTACTGTGCTCTCAAATTTAATCAAGAATTTGGCTTGATGTATAATATCTAGTTTCAAATATCTTTTCCATCTATACAAACACCCAGCTGTCTCCTTTATATGCTATTACTATTGAGAATTCTGCTGTCAGTATTATTCTTGTACATTTTAGGTGATCTGTTCTTCTCTTGGGCATCATTTATGCTCTTCTCTGTTTTTGATATTCTTAAAACTCACCATAATATATATGAGTGTTTTTTTTAAATATTTTATTTATTTATTTGACAGAGAGAAATCACAAGTAGTTGGAGAGGCAGGCCGAGAGAGAGAGAGGAGGAAGCAGGCTCCCCGCCGAGCAGAGAACCCCATGTGGGACTCGATCCCAGGACCCTGATCATGACCTGAGCCGAAGGCAGCGGCTTAACCCACTGAGCCACTCAGGCGCCCTATATGAGTGGTTTTTTGCGTGTGTGGTTTTTGGTTTGTTTTGTTTCTGATTTCTCATGTTTGGCATCATTTTAAGTCTGGTATCTTTTATCTTTCTTTAATTCTCCAAAATTTATCTCAGTACTTATTTAAATATTTTCTTTATTTTTTTTCTCTTCTGCTGCATTTGGGCAGAAGTCATTAATTTGTTTGTTTGTTTGTTTTTCCCAACTCACTTATTCATTTTACAGCTATATTCATCTTAGTCTCCATTTATTGTTTTCTTTATTTCAACAATTTTCACTTAATTTATATTCACAGTATAGTATCTTTCTTTTCTTTGTATATGTATATCATTATTTTATCATATACTTATAAGCTATTTTTTTAAATCACAAGTAGGCAGAAAGGCGGTCAGAGAGAGAGGAAGGGAAGCAGGCTACCTGCTGAGGAGAAAGCCTGATGTGGGGCTTGATCCCAGGACCCTGAGATCATGACTTGAACCGAAGGCAGTGGCTTATTCCACTGAGCCACCTAGGCGCTCCTAAGCTATTTTTTAAATTCCTGTTCCAATAACACTTGGATTGCCATATAAAGTTAACCACATCATCTTTTTTAGGTAAGTAATTGTACTTTCTATGTGCATAGTTATTTTGGTCCATGAGTTCAGCTCCTCTTAGTATCATCAAATCTCTGTAAAGTCTGGGTATGCTAAGATTTTCTTTTTGCTTTTTTTTTTTTTTAATATTTTAACTTTTTATTTTTTATAAACATATATTTTTATCCCCAGGGGTACAGGTCTGTGAATCACCAGGTTTACACACTTCACAGCACTCACCAAAGCACATACCCTCCCCAATGTCCATAATCCCACCCCCTTCTCCCAAACCCCCTCCCCCCAGCAACCCTCAGTTTGTTTTGTGAGATTAAGAGTCATTTATGGTTTGTCTCCCTCCCAATCCCATCTTGTTTCATTTATTCTTCTCCTACCCACTTAAGCCTCCATGTTGCATCACCACTTCCTCATATCAGGGAGATCATATGATGTTCAAAATCTGTGGGACACAACAAAGGCAGTCCTGAGAGGAAAATATATAGCGGTACAAGCCTTTCTCAAGAAACAAGAAAGGTCTCAGGTACACAACCTAACCCTACACCTAAAGGAGCTGGAGAAAGAACAAGAAAGAAAGCCTAAGCCCAGCAGGAGAAGAGAAATCATAAAGATCAGAGCAGAAATCAATGAAATAGAAACCAAAAAAACAATAGAACAAATCAACGAAACTAGGAGCTGGTTCTTTGAAAGAATTAATAAAATTGATAAACCCCTGGCCCGACTTATCAAAAAGAAAAGAGAAAGGAGCCAAATAAATAAAATCATGAATGAAAGAGGAGAGATCACAACTAACACCAAAGAAATACAAACTATTTTAAGAACATACTATGAGCAACTCTACGGCAATAAATTTGACAATCTGGAAGAAATGGATGCATTCCTAGAAACATATAAACTACCACAACTGAACCAGGAAGAAATAGAAAGCCTGAACAGACCCATAACCAGTAAGGAGATTGAAACAGTCATTAAAAATCTCCAAACAAACAAAAGCCCAGGGCCAGATGGCTTCCCGGGGGAATTTTACCAAACATTTAAAGAAGAACTAATTCCTATTCTCCTGAAACTGTTCCAAAAAATAGAAATGGAAGGAAAACTTCCAAACTCATTTTATGAGGCCAGCATCACCTTGATCCCAAAACCAGGCAAGGATCCCACCAAAAAAGAGAACTATAGACCGATATCCTTGATGAACACAGATGCGAAAATACTCAACAAAATACTAGCCAATAGGATTCAACAGTACATTAAAAAGATTATTCACCACGACCAAGTGGGATTTATTCCAGGGCTGCAAGGTTGGTTCAACATCCGCAAATCAGTCAATGTGATACAACACATCAATAAAAGAAAGAACAAGAACCATATGATACTTTCAATAGATGCTGAAAAAGCATTTGACAAAGTACAGCATCCCTTCCTGATCAAAACTCTTCAAAGTGTAGGGATAGAGGGCACATACCTCAATATCATCAAAGCCATCTATGAAAAACCCACCGCAAATATCATTCTCAATGGAGAAAAACTGAAAGCTTTTCCACTAAGGTCAGGAACACGGCAGGGATGTCCATTATCACCACTGCTATTCAACATAGTACTAGAGGTCCTAGCCTCAGCAATCAGACAACAAAAGGAAATTAAAGGCATCCAAATCGGCAAAGAAGAAGTCAAATTATCACTCTTCGCAGATGATATGATACTATATGTGGAAAACCCAAAAGACTCCACTCCAAAACTGCTAGAACTTGTACAGGAATTTAGTAAAGTGTCAGGATATAAAATCAATGCACAGAAATCAGTTGCATTTCTCTACACCAACAGCAAGACAGAAGGAAGATATATTAAGGAGTCAATCTCAATTACAATTGCATCCAAAACCATAAGATACCTAGGAATAAACCTAACCAAAGAGACACAGAATCTATACTCAGAAAACTATAAAGTACTCATGAAAGAAATTGAGGAAGACACAAAGAAATGGAAAAATGTTCCATGCTCCTGGATTGGAAGAATAAATATTGTGAAAATGTCTATGCTACCTAAAGCAATCTACACATTTAATGCAATTCCTATCAAAGTACCATCCATCTTTTTCAAAGAAATGGAACAAATAATGCTAAAATTTATATGGAACCAGAAAAGACCTCGAATAGCCAAAGGGATATTGAAAAAGAAAGCCAACGTTGGTGGCATCACAATTCCGGACTTCAAGCTCTATTACAAAGCTGTCATCATCAAGACAGCATGGTACTGGCACAAAAACAGAAACATAGATCAATGGAACAGAATAGAGAGCCCAGAAATAGACCCTCAAATCTATGGTCAACTCATCTTCGACAAAGCAGGAAAGAATGTCCAATGGAAAAAAGACAGCCTCTTCAATAAATGGTGCTGGGAAAATTGGACAGCCACATGCAGAAAAATGAAATTGGACCATTTCCTTACACCACACACAAAAATAGACTCAAAATGGATGAAGGACCTCAATGTGCGAAAGGAATCCATCAAAATCCTTGAGGAGAACACAGGCAGCAACCTCTTCGACCTCTGCCGCAGCAACATCTTCCTAGGAACAACGCAAAAGGCAAGGGAAGCAAGGGAAAAAATGAACTATTGGGATTTCATCAAGATCAAAAGCTTTTGCACAGCAAAAGAAACAGTGAACAAAATCAAAAGACAAATGACAGAATGGGAGAAGATATTTGCAAACGACATATCAGATAAAGGACTAGTGTCCAGAATCTATAAAGAACTTAGCAAACTCAACACCCAAAGAACAAATAATCCAATCAAGAAATGGGCAGAGGACATGAACAGACATTTCTGCAAAGAAGACATCCAGATGGTCAACAGACACATGAAAAAGTGCTCCATATCACTCGGCATCAGGGAAATACAAATCAAAACCACAATGAGATATCACCTCACACCAGTCAGAATGGCTAAAATCAACAAGTCAGGAAATGACAGATGCTGGCGAGGATGTGGAGAAAGGGGAACCCTCCTACACTGTTGGTGGGAATGCAAGCTGGTGCAGCCACTCTGGAAAACAGCATGGAGGTTCCTCAGAATGTTGAAAATAGAACTGCCCTATGACCCAGCAATTGCACTATTGGGTATTTACCCGAAAGATACAAATGTAGTGATCCAAAGGGGCACATGCACTGTTTATAGCAGCAATGTCCACAATAGCCAAACTATGGAAAGAACCTAGATGTCCATCAACAGATGAATGGATCAAGAAGATGTGGTATATATACACAATGGAATACTATGCAGCCATCAAAAGAAATGAAATCTTGCCATTTGCGACAACATGGATGGAACTAGAGCGTATCATGCTTAGCGAAATAAGTCAAGCAGAGAAAGACAACTATCATATGATCTCCCTGATATGAGGAACTGGTGATGCAACATGGAGGCTTAAGTGGGTAGGAGAAGAATAAATGAAACAAGATGGGATTGGGAGGGAGACAAACCATAAGTGACTCTTAATCTCACAAAACAAACTGAGGGTTGCTGGGGGGCGGGGGTTTGGGAGAAGGGGGTGGGATTATGGACATTGGGGAGGGTATGTGCTTTGGTGAGTGCTGTGAAGTGTGTAAGCCTGGTGATTCACAGACCTGTACCCCTGGGGATAAAAATATATGTCTATAAAAAATAAAAAATTTAAAAAAAAAATTGTCCAAAGAAGTACATTATATTTATTATTAAATTTGATAATATACAATAAAGTATTTATGGTCATATGGAACCATATCGAATTCTACTATTAATTCATATTAATAATTACCATAAGAGGAAAAAGGGATATTTTTCAAAATGAAAATTAGTGTATTTTTCAAAATATGATATAGTGTTATTCACTGAACAGAGGGAACAAATGTCAAAGTTTAACACAGTTTACAGAATGTTTTAACATAAATTGAAATTTAAATCTGACCAAATTTCACAGTTTTAAGTAAAATGATAGCATTTTAAATCCTTGAAAAGTGGTAAGTGACCCAAAATATTGCTTAGAAAAACAAATTTAACACTACACTAGTCTGAGATGGTTAAGTTATGGTACAACTTGCCATTGTGTATCATCAAATGGTATATTTTTTTCTTTTGGTCTTGTCATTATATTTTATTTTAGCCATTCTGATAAGTGTGTAGTGATATCTCAGTGTCATTTTAATTGCATTTCCTTGATGTCTAATTATGTCAAATTATATTTTTATTTTATTTTTTTTATGTTGGAATGTTTTTTTTTTATTTTTTTTATTTTTTTTTATTTTTTATAAACATATATTTTTATCCCCAGGGGTACAGTTCTGTGAATCACCAGGTTTACACACTTCACAGCACTCACCAAAGCACATACCCTCCCCAATGTCCATAATCCCACCCCCTTCTCCCAAACCCCCTCCCCCCAGCAACCCTCAGTTTGTTTTGTGAGATTAAGAGTCACTTATGGTTTGTCTCCCTCCCAATCCCATCTTGTTTCATTTATTCTTCTCCTACCCACTTAAGCCTCCATGTTGCATCACCAGTTCCTCATATCAGGGAGATCATATGATAGTTGTCTTTCTCTGCTTGACTTATTTCGCTAAGCATGATACGCTCTAGTTCCATCCATGTTGTCGCAAATGGCAAGATTTCATTTCTTTTGATGGCTGCATAGTATTCCATTGTGTATATATACCACATCTTCTTGATCCATTCATCTGTGGATGGACATCTAGGTTCTTTCCATAGTTTGGCTATTGTGGACATTGCTGCTATAAACATTCGGGTGCATGTGCCCCTTTGGATCACTACATTTGTATCTTTCGGGTAAATACCCAATAGTGCAATTGCTGGGTCATAGGGCAGTTCTATTTTCAACATTCTGAGGAACCTCCATGCTGTTTTCCAGAGTGGCTGCACCAGCTTGCATTCCCACCAACAGTGTAGGAGGGTTCCCCTTTCTCCACATCCTCGCCAGCATCTGTCATTTCCTGACTTGTTGATTTTAGCCATTCTGACTGGTGTGAGGTGATATCTCATTGTGGTTTTGATTTGTATTTCCCTGATGCCGAGTGATATGGAGCACTTTTTCATGTGTCTGTTGGCCATCTGGATGTCTTCTTTGCAGAAATGTCTGTTCATGTCCTCTGCCCATTTCTTGATTGGATTATTTGTTCTTTGGGTGTTGAGTTTGCTAAGTTCTTTATAGATTCTGGACACTAGTCCTTTATCTGATATGTCGTTTGCAAATATCTTCTCCCATTCTGTCAGTTGTCTTTTGATTTTGTTAACTGTTTCCTTTGCTGTGCAAAAGCTTTTGATCTTGATGAAATCTCAACAGTTCATTTTTTCCCTTGCTTCCCTTGCCTTTTGTGTTGTTCCTAGGAAGATGTTGTATTATTTTGATGTTTAATGTTCTGAGCTTTCTCAGTTCAAGACCATGAAGCCACTTAGGAAAAATACAGTTGCAGATGCACTCATAGACCAACTCTTATTTAGAAATAAGAACAAACATTACTACCCATTCCAACAAAAAATAGATTTGTTATGCAGTAGGGATTTTATAAATTACCTGACACAAGTTATATAGTAAGATGAAATGGGACAGGTGGCTTCTTGCAGCCAATTGAATTTCAATTTTCAATATAATTTTTCCAAGGTATACACAGAATATATATTTAATGTAAATTGTGAACATTTTAAACTTTGTATATGGAAATTAATCAATTTTAAGTTTATACCAATCAAAATTAACGGAAGTTTATTTTAAATTGGTTAGCTTTCTCTATATTGCAAGACAGAATAATCAAGAATTGGTAAGAAAAAAATAATCTCTGTAAAATTACTGGGGGTGCATTATAAAGTGTTCGGTAAACGATCAAACTCACAATTTGGATTGAATGGCAAGTGACTTAAAATCTGGAACTCATTGTCAATTTTTTTTCCTTCATTGTGTCTTAAATGTGGAACAACAATGAGGTATTTCAAAGAGGTGAACCACAGATAAATTTCTCTAAGGGTGTGATGAGGGTTACTCAAAAAGGAACTTGACAAGGCTTTTAAAGATATCGACAATCATTATAACATAACGTGACTGATTGTTACCGTGCTCTTAACTGGGCAAACAATTGTTGGCTTCCAAGAAAGACTAACATAGTTGAGATTGTTGTAGCTGCCTTCTAGCACAGGGTCTCATGAAACAGGGATTCTACCACTGGCTGTGCAAGGCATGAGGCCTGTTAGTGATTCTATTTTTTCCTCTGCAGAATGGGTCTTTCTATATTCCAGGTCCTTTCTACCCCAATAAATAATGCGGCGATTCTCTCAGTCAGTTGTACTTTTGGTTTAAACAGCCAACTGTCTCTTAAAAGGAACTTTTTTTAAAGTCCTTTAAAAAAAAGTTCTTTCAAAAAAATCTTTTTTTTTTTTTATTTTATATTTTAATCCCATATGTTTACTCTGATCCTGGAACTTTGTCATTTTGACCTTCTCTGCTGATTAAAATATTCTCTCCAAAATGTCAGTTATTTGCAGGTACTTGCACTGTAGACATTCTTTACATATTGTTTAAAAAATCCATTCACGATTCTTAGTGAAAATCCCGGGAATCTGAAAGACTACCATTTGCTATTCATCGAACAGTTACTGTCTCCACTATGTGACAGGGTTTCAGAGAACGTGAGTTCAAAAGAGATGTAACCTTTTTTCCACATTCTGCTACCATGTTCATTTCTATGTTACTCAGTGGAGCCTTCTTTGTAGAAACATATTATCCAATCTTTTATAAAGCTGAATTTAAATTCTGTCCCTTCATTCCCCACAAAGCTTAAAAAGCCAAGCAAATTTTGTTCCATTTTTTAAGTACCCATAGATGGCACATTTTTAATGTTGCGTTTTTGAGTTTTCATCACTCTTTATGTTACTTCTACATCACAGATAAACAATTGCTAATGACAATGTGAACTTCCTACAAATGTGCAATCAAAATCCCTAGGTACACATTACTGAAGTTCTTCGTTCCCTTTAAACATTTTTTCTCTCTTGATATGCATTCTTGTTCTTTATTATATTGCATTATAAAGTTTTTTTTAACAGACTGCATTTTTTAGAGTAGTTTGGGGATCAAAGTAAAATTCCCTTTCCCCACATACACACAGCCTTCCCCATTATCAACATCCTGTACCACGGTGATAATTTTTCACGCTCACTGACCCTACACTGACACATCATTATCACCCCAAAGTCCACAGTTTACAATAGAGTTCACTCTTGGTGGGGCACCAGGGTGGCTCAGTGAGTTAAGGCTTCTGCCTTCGGCTCAGGTCATAATCTCATGGTCCTGGGATCGAGCCCCAGACCAGACTCTCTGCTTGGCAGGGAGCCTGCTTTCCCCCAACCCCTGCTGTCCCCGCCTGCCTCTCTGCCTGCTATGGTGCCTGTCAAATAAAAAAATAAAATCTTAAAAAAAACCTTTTCTCATAGAATTTACTCTTGGTATAGTATCTTATGCATTTTGACAACTGTGTAGCGATATATATCTAAAATATCATACATATCATACAGAACATTTTCACTGGCCTAACAATCCTCTGTGCTCTGCCTGTTCATCCTCCTCCTCTCCTAACTGCTACAAACTGCTGACCTTTATACCATTTGCATAGTTCTGCCTTTTCTAGAAGGTCATATAGTTGGATCCTTGCAACATGAAGCTTTTTCAAATTGACTTCTTTCACTTATTATGATGAATTTTAAGTTTGTTCCATGTCTTTTCATTGCTTGGTAGCCATTTCTCTTTATTGCTGAATCATATCCCATTGTTTCAATGGACCACAGTTTATCTATCCATTCTTCTCCTGAAGGACATCTTGGTTACTTCCAACTCTTGGCACTTATGGGTAAAGCTGTTACAAACACAGGTTTATATGCAGGATTCTGTGTACACAAAGTTTTTGCTCTTTTGGGTGAGTACCAAGGAGCACGATTGCTGGATCATATGGTAAGAATATGTTTAGTTTTGTAAAAAACTGCCCAACTGTATTCAAACTGGTAGCACCTTTTTGGTGTTCTCACCAGAATGAATGAGAGTTTCTCTTGTTCCTCATCGTCAAAAGCATTTAAGTTGTCAGTATTTTGGATTTTAGCCATTCTAATAGATGTGTAGTGATATATCATTGTTTTATTTATTTATTATTTAAAAAGATTTTATTTATTTATTTGACAGAGAGAGATGACAAGAAGATGGAGACGCAGACAGAGAGAGAGATAAAGGGAAGCAGGCTTCTGCTGAACAGAGAGCCCAATGTGGACCTCGATCCCAGGACCCTGAGATAATGACCTGAGCCAAAAGCAGCAGCTTAACCCACTGAGCCATCCAGGTGCCCCTCTTTGTTCTTTTAATTTACAATTCCTTAATTTGACATGCTGTGGATCATCACAGCATCTTTTCAAATCATTATTGCCATCTCAAAATCTTCTTCAGTGAGGTGTCTGTTCCAGTCCTTGCCAATTTTTCAATCAGGTCCTTCATTTTCTCCTGTTTGAGTTAATAAATAAATAAATACATAATAATAAATAAATAAATAATAAATAAATAATAAATAAATGAATGAATTTATTATATATGTTATATATGTTATATATAGTATATTATATATATTATTATATATTAAATAATAATTTATTAAAAATAAATTTACTAATGAGGTCAAGAATTCAGAATCACAAATATTTCAGAATTAATAATAACTGACTTCACTTGATGTTATTCTATGAGATAAATACTACGATCAAGTTTCAATTTTAAATTCTTACAATTTTAAATTCTTAAATGCTTATGAAGAAGCATCATTTGGAGGGAGCAGTTTTCATAATTCAGGATCCATCAGCCTTTTTTTAAAGATTATATTTATTTATTGGACAAGGAGAGAGAGAGAGAGATCACAAGTAAGCAGAAAGGCAGGCAAGCATGGAGGGAAGCAGTCTTCCTTTTGAGCAGAGCCCGATGTGGGGCTGGATCCCAGGACCCAGAGACCATGACTTGAGATGAAGGCAGAGGCTTAACCCACCACCCACGTGATGAGAGAGCCCCTCAGGTGCCCCTCATCCATCAGCCTTAATTGTTTGGAGGAAAATGTTTGGATGAATAATGCCTTAGGGAGCTAATCTCTCTAAAGAATTTTCAAGTCTTTACCCCTTCAAGGTTTTTGTACAGTTCTGATAGCCTCTAAACATCCAGCTGATTTCTACAGTGGCAGGCCTATTAAAACCTGTCCTCAAACAAGGAATAGAGCTTGAAACATACCAGTCAAGAGCAACTTTGAGTCTTTTAAGGAATTTATCAACATTTCTTTGTTTTTGGTTCATATCCGAAATAGTTCCATATTACACTTGCATAATTTCTCCAGAGCTGACTTTGAAGGAGGCATTCAGTTCCAGCTAGTTCCATATTTTGGCAAGAACTATAATTCTATATTTTAAAAAAAACATATTTTAAAGCGCCTGGGTGGCTCAGTGGGTTAAAATCTCTGCCTTCGACTCAGGTTATGATTCCAGGTTACTGGGATTGAGTCCCCCAGTGGGCTCTCTTCTCAGCAGGGAGCCTGCTTCCATTCCTCTCTCTCTGCCTGCCTCTCTGCCTTCCTGTGATCTCTGTCAAGGAAATAAATAAAATTTTAAAAAAAACATATTTTATACCAGTTATTCATGTTTATTAACTAAGATATCACAATACAAATAATACAAACAGCTGCTCTTTATTAATACTTTCACCAAGATCAAAAAAATATGTCATATTTAATCCAAAAATTTTATATCATGTGATAGGTCAGATATATATAAAATTACATTTAAAGTTTTAAAAATATCAGCAAATATTTTCATTTAAATGCAAATTTCAAAGAAAATCTACTTTTCCAACCATGACTTTTTATCCTATTTTTTTTAATTTTGTCGACAACTGATAAATTTTTTAGCGAGACTATAAATGTTAGATTGAAAAAAATGATTAATAGATGTAGGTTCAAATTTTTATGTTCCATTAGAAATGATTTAGTCTTTGATGAACATCTGTTTGGTAATGTGTTGTATCCAGATATAGTAAATTAATGACATATATAAAATTATAGGGAAATGACACCTTCCGTTCCATTATGAGTAGAGCTTTTAAAATGCTATTTGTCACAACCTGTCATCTTGTCATTATGTAGCATTTAAAAAATATATACTCTTTACTATGAAGTCTTTTAGAAATCTAAAATATGACTTTCTATGGTTTGTGTTTCCATATTCCTTTATTGCCAGTTTGAACAAATCCACATGCTTTGATTCAAAGGTAATAAATTCCTCTTATTTGGAAAAATGATGTTTATTTTTGTTCTCTCACCCTTAGCTGGTGGTTTCATTTTAGCACACTTCAGAGTTATAATTTCATGTTTTTAAAACATTTATTATGATCTACATAGATGAATGAATCTTTCATTTTATTAAATTATTGGCCAAAAAATCTGTTATTTTTAAAAATGTATTTCTATTGAAGGGTTATTTTAGAGCATTCAGAGAGGATCTAGGAGTGTGGTATTATGCAATTTTAAAGTAGGATTGTTTCTTTAAGGCTTTTGTCTTATTTTGTTTTTTTTTTGTCTTATTTTGTCTTATTTTGTCCATTATATGCTATAAAATATTTTGAAAGTAAATTTAAGGTATGTTTTTCATAGTTTATTTTTTGGAAAAAAATATAGAAATGACTTATGAAATTCAGTATACTCTCAACATTAATTTTTTTTTAATGTACCAATTGTCTACTGAACCTATTATATGGCAGATATTACTTCAGGCTACACTGGTAAATGAAATACTTGGCTTTGTAGAACTTTTATTTTAAAGGGTGAGACAATTAAAATCTATAAACCTTAACAGAAATTGCGTAGGGTATTCAAAAATGATGAGTACAATGGGGAAAAAGAAAAATTAGATCAGGGTGAGAAAAATCAAGGTTGCTAGGCAGGGGATGGGGAGTTAAGAATTTTAATAGGAAGATCAGGGTAGTTACAATGAAGCTAACAATTGAACAAAGGTATGGAAAGGTGATGCATTTGCCCAGAACTATCAGCAATAAGGTCACTCCAGACAAAGGAATTGGCTATCTTGAAGGCCATAAGGTTGGATCATGCCTGGCATATCTGAGGAATAGCAAGGAGGCCACTGTGAGGGACTGAAGAGTAGCAGGGAAAGAGGTCACAGAGGTTAAATGAGTGGCTAGATATATAAAAGCTTAGAAGTCATTGTAAAACTTTGGCTTTTATATTTGGAAACTTACTGTGTGATAGAATTTCTGCTAATAACTGAGAGTTCAAATGTCCATAAAATTTCAAGGATTCTTATTCTAGTAAGACAGAATAAAGAAAAAGAGTTCATATTTTCACATGGTGTAACAAATGCTCGGAGATCCAAGTGTAGGAAGCTATGGGAGCACAGAAGAAGGCACTAAAATCACACCAATATATTTGATGACTGTGACTATATATAAATTTGTATTTTCTAGATTTTTTATAGTCATGGAATCACACAGTATATACTATTTATTGCCTGGCTTTTCTTTTCTCAGCACCATTACTTTGAGAATCTCCAATTGTTAATAGTTCATTTTGATGTTGAATAGTAATCTCTTTAATGAATAGATCATAATTTGTCTTTGCTCTCTTGATGGACATTGATGAACATTTCCACTGTTTTCAATTCTTAAAAATAAAGCTGCTATGAAATTCATATACAAGTCCTTGTACGGACATAGGGTTTGTTTCCCTTGGTTAAATGCCTAGAAGTAAAATGGCTATTCGTGTAACTGCAACATATTTTGCATTTAAAAAAATTTTCAAACTATTTTCCAAAGTGGTGGTATCATGATACATGCCCACAACAGTTTAGATTTTTTGTTGCATCTCAATCTAGCTCAGACGAAGTACAATTAGCCTTTATAATTTTAGCCATTCTAATGGATGTCTCATTATGATTTTAATTTGTATTTCTTTAATGTCTAAATGTTGAGAAATTTGTCATGTGCTTATAAGCCATCCATATCCTTTTGGTGACATGTCTCTTCAATAATTTTCTTCACATGTAAAACTTATTCTCTGTTTGATTATTAGTAAGGTTCTTTATTTTTATTCATATTTTAACAATCAGAGTTGATGTCCATTATCAGATATATAATTTGCAAAGCCCTCCTCCATCTTTACGGTTTCTTAATGGAACTTTGATAGTTGTGTCTTTCAAGAAATATGCTACTTCTTTCCTGGTACACGGAGGTATGACTAGAACATTATCAATGTTGACCTTTGCAAAGAAAATCATGGCTTAAGATATATGTAGTCTACGGTTGTTGGGAGTGTTCTGAAATATCAAGCATATCTAGTTAGTTGATAATTTTGTTCAAGTCTTACATATTTTACGAATTTGATGACCATTTGTCTATAAAATCTTAAAATAAAGGTGTTGAAATTTTTTTCCATTTCTCTTCTAAGGTAGAAGTTATGATTTTTGTTCTTAGTGTTTCCGTATATATCCCCAAATCAGTTATTAAGTATTAAAAGTCAAGAATTATTATACTCCCTGATGAATTCATCCTTTTACTCTTCTGTAATTTTGACTTGATCTTTATGTCTGATAATGAGATTTGCTTTAAAATCACTTTTCATTATCTTGATATAACCACCAAAGTTATAGTGTGATTAGTGATAATGTAGCATATTTTTTCTTTTACTTTATAAAGCACTTCTATATTTAATCCTGGAAAAAAAAAAACAGCGTTTTAGCTCTGGAAGCATCTTTCTAAATTATGTTTTCTTTTTTTTTTTAATGAATCAGTAGCAATTTTTGTTAAGGGACCTAAACTGAAATAGGTTTAGAAATTTATTGATTGATTGATTGATTGATTTAGTAAAAGATTTTATTTTGTTTATTGACAGCGAGAGAGAGATAGTGAGAGAGAGAGAGAGGAAGCGCACAAGTGTGGGTAATTACGTGCAAAGGATGATAAAGAAGCAAGCTCCTTGAAGTGCAAGTAGTCCCATGCAGGGCTGGATTCCTGTACACTGGAATCATGACCTCAGCCAAAGGCAAACATCTGCCTAAACAACTGAGTCATCCAGGCACCCCTAGAAAATTAAAAAAAAAAAAGACCTTTTAAAAACATGTTGTTTGTTTCTTTTTTTTTAATATTTTATTTATTTGACAGACAGACAGGAAGAGGAACTATAAGCAGGGCAGAGGGAAAAAGAGAAGCAGGTTTCCCACTGAGCAGAGAGCCTGATGTGGGGCTCCATCCCAGGACCCTGGGATCATGACCTGAAAAGAAGGACACTTATGGAGGAAGCCACCCAGACACCTCTTTTCTTTGTTTTTAATATATGGCAACTGATGCTTCCCAGCCACGAGGAATATATTACCCATTGATTAAATCTTTGATAACAACCTATTTAAAGAGGTGTGTAAATATATACTTACTCAGATTTATACACTTTGTGTTTTCTTCATAGTTTGGGGCTGGAACCCATGGTCACAACACTGCTTCCAGTCTTTGCCTACCCATCTTTTGATACCAGGTATTGGGTCAGCAAAGCAAATTAGTATCAAAATTAATAAGCCTTGGCACCATATCTCTGGAGCAGGGGTTGCTCTTAGCCAAGGCCCAGAGCAGTTGACCTCCCCTCGCTAGTGCTCTAGCCCCAAGGACTAGGTCCCTGCCACCAGAACTCAGTCTTACATGTTATGCTAAGCAGACAATACCAAAAGAGGAAAGCTCCGACAGCTTTCACTGGCATGCCTCATAGCCCACTCCCTCGACGTCCAGGCAGTACCAGATGCCAGGGAGGGGACTTGGTCCAACATATGGGAGGGAAGGAAGTAGCCACGAGCAAGTACCTGCCTCTCTGTGCCTTTCTTTCCTGAGCAGGTTGTAAGGAGGAGGAAGAGGAAGGGGAAGAGAGGTGAACTTCAAGGGGTGAAGGCCTCAGGTAGGCAGCTGGCTCCTTCCAGTAGGAAAGGGACAACGGAGAAGGCAGTGAGTCTTTCAGGGAGGGTGGGGGGTAAGGGTTACAGCTTATGACGGAATCTGGACAGGAGTAATAGGGATACTAGTCATTTGAGTCCACCATTGGCAAGCTGGGCTGAGTGTCAGGGAAGATAGGCCTCCCTGGGCAACGGCACATGAGAGAAGGTGAAATTCTTCTCTGAGGAGCAGTTGGAGCTTTGGGTGTTGGCAAAGCATAGACAGTATTGTTCCAGGACCAAGGACAGGTCCGGGTACTCCTGGTTGGAGGTCAAGGCCACAGTATGATCTAGGTCTTCTACCACCAGCTTGAAGGTACCACATGCCAGCCACCCCTCATTATTTTGTATAACTCTCTGGTGCACTTATTGGCTTATCCATCAAATGACTCCTTCAGCAGCGTGAAAACCACCTCCACAGGCATTCCAGGATATGGGAGGCTTCCAGAGTGAAGATTTTGCACAGGATCACCCCAAAAGACCAGAAGTCACTCTGGTGGATGTAGATCTGGTGAAACGTGGCCTTAGGGACCATGCACTTCACAGGCAGTCCACTGTTGGTTGTCTTTTTATAGTAACTGATGTGGTGATATCTCTGGCAAGGCTGAAGTCTGAGATCTTCATCATGTTGTCCTTTGTCACCAGCACTTCCCTGGTGGCCAGGTCTTGGTGTATGCACTTCTTGGAGGCAAGGTACTCCATGCCTCAGTCTACCTGATATCACAGGATACCAGTTCCTTGGAGGAGAGTTGCTCTGCTGAATTGTGGCTGATATTGTAACAGTACTCCAGGTCAGGAGGCCTCTGGGCCTGCAGGTAATCCTTTATGTTGTCTTTGGAGGCATATTCCGTGAGAGTGTACGAAGGACCGTCCTGTGTGCAGGACCCAGCAGGTTGATGGTGTCCTTGTGCTGTCCAATCATCTTCATCATCTCCATTTCTGAGATTAGGTTTGACAGGTCTTTCTCTGTTGCATCTGACTTCAACCTCTTCACAGACACTTTAGTCAAATGGTTGGATTTGTCTTTGTCCAGCCCAATGGCCTCCTCCAACACCACCTGCCAAAAGTAGGCCTGTCTTAGGGGTCTGCCTAAACTGCCTACAACCAGCCTGCCTCAAGGCAGTTATGAACTCTAGATTATTCTCAAAAACATTAAACCACAAGCTAAAAGTTCTCTTCACTAGGTCTCTGTCGCAGGTCTAATTTTCTTATCTTTCATCATTTATCTTTTTCCTAATTCTTATTTTCAGAATAGTTGATTTTGCTTCTAGGTGTTTCTCCTGGTTTCTGTATGCTGTTTCATAGGGAAGAATTATCCTGTCATAAAATTATTTCTTGAGCATTCATTACATCTCTCAGTTAAAATGGGTTCTTTTATGGTATTGATTTATTTGAGTTTTCTCAAAATGGGAAGAGTGTTCA
Organism: Mustela nivalis; assembly: GCF_964662115.1. Classification (NCBI taxonomy): domain Eukaryota; kingdom Metazoa; phylum Chordata; class Mammalia; order Carnivora; family Mustelidae; genus Mustela; species Mustela nivalis. Next base: position 130,174 of record NW_028135694.1, read on the forward strand.
AAATGGTGTTTTCCTCAAGGTTCAAGTATGTCTTAGCCTCATCTTTACTCTTTTTGAAATTCAATTTTCAAATTCTTGTCCCTCTTTTTATCTTTTTAAATTAAAATGTTTTTTTTTACTATTATTTTATTTGAGTGTAGTTGATATTCAGTGTTACATTGGTTTCAGATTTTCAATATCTCCATGCATTATTCTATGATCACTACAAACATAGCCACCATCTGTCACCATATAACACTATTATAATATCATTGACTATATTCTCTACACTGTCCCATGTCTCTTATTAAAATCTGATTTTTATGTTTTCTGTTATTCCAATTTTGAACATCATTTTACTTTGTTACTTTAATAAAATATGCCTGATTACACACCCTTTGCTGAAAACCATAGCATGTGATATATAGTAGTCTTCTTCTTCTTCTTTTTTTCTTAATTAACATATAATGTATTATTAGCCCCAGGGGTACAGGTCTGTGAATCACCAGGTTTACACACTTCACAGCACTAACCACAGCACATACCCTCCCCAATGTTCATAACCCCACACCCTCTCCCTTCCCTCCCCACCCCCCCCGGCAACTCTCAGTTTGTTTTGTGAGATTAAGAATCTCTTATGGTTTGTCTCCCTCTCGATCCCATCTTGTTTCATTTACTCTTTTCCTGTCCCCCATATTGCACCTCCATTTCCTCATATCAGGGAGATCATATGATAGTGTCTTTCTCTGTTTGACTCATTTTGCTAAGCATAATACCCTCTAGTTCCATCCATGTCATCGCAAATGGCAAGATTTCATTTCTTTTGATGGCTGCATAGTATTCCATCATATATATATATGGTATATATATATATATATACCATTCATTTGTTCATGGACATCTAGGTTCTATCCATAGTTTGGCTATTCTGGATATTGCTGCTATAAACATTTGGTGCACGTGCCCCTTTGGATCATATAGTAGTCTTCTTTACCTCTATCAGAACCCCAGGAAGCTTTATTTATTTATTTATTCACATAAACAGATGATCCAACACAACGTTTTTTGATGTTCAAATGTATTATAATGTCTTACCGCTTAACACTATGCTTACTGCTCTCTTTCACTGTCTGACTAAATCTTCATCATCACTATGCCATTTAATCATAAAGAACATTTGAGGTCAGAGTTCTCTCCCTATCAGGGAATGAAGACTCCACCCTTCTGTTTGTGCAGGTAAAATAAATGTTGATATTGTCTGTCCTGCACATACTCCAACCTGTTCACCCGAGTATTCACCATCAAAATATATACAAAATAAAAACCATACCTCACCACTTCTATTACCACCCAGCATGCTAAAAACACCATCATATGTTCCTGAATTATTGACTTGATTGATAACCCCACTTCCACACATGCTGCACTCCTTTCTCCCTGCAAATTTATTTTGGTACAGCAACTTAACCTAAAAATCAAGTCAGATGATTTTATTCTGCTGTTCAAAGTCTTTTGGTATCTTCCCCTTTCATATTAAATAAAAACTGAAGGCGTTTCAATGTACTAGAAGGTCATGCATCAATACGTTCTTCCTCTCTCCACCACTATGAACTCCTCATTGGCCTCCTGGCTTTTCCTCAAAAGTAACAGACCAGCTGTTCACACAAAGTCTATATACTTACTTGCTCTGCCTAGAGCAATCTTTTCCTTTAATATTTGTATAACACCCTCCTTCACGTCCTGGGTCTTTGTGCAAATAACATCTCATAAATGAGATATAACTACCCAACCCAAAATAAAATTAACTTTCATTCCAGCATTCTCCAATGGTTTTTTTCCTTTCTTGTATTTCTTTGTGACACTTATCACCATCAACCATCCATCATTATTCTATTACTGGTTTATTTTCTTATTGTAGACAGAGAGAGAGAGAGAATTGGGAGGGGGCACAGAGGAAGAAGAAAACACCCCACTGCCTAGAAAGCCTGCGGGGAGTTACATCCCAGGAACCTGAGATTATGACCCAAGCCAAAGGCAGTCACTCAATGGTCTGAGCCACCGAGGTGCCCCTCTATTATTGGTTTATTTCACGATTATATTTCAAAAAAAATGTAAGCTCTTTGTGGTCAGGTATTTTATATGTTTGATTAATTGAAGTATTCTCAGAAAGGTAGCTGGAAGATTGTAAGGGATCACTAAACTGTATTTTGTTGTTATTATTGGGCTCCTTTATGGGCTTTACCTCTTACGCTAGACGTCTATCCTTCAGATGTAAGCAATAAGAATAGAGCCCTGCTGCCTGTTCAAATGAGTAAAAAGCCTGTATTAAGTGGATTTTTAAATGCTAAATGAATGGCTTAATAGTTGTATATAGGGGGAAAGGAACATATTTTCCACGGTTTAGAAGTGGAGTTCTTTTATAGAGTTCTTGTACAAGCCTACACTATTGAATGATAATGGGCAGTTGTACATTCCAATTATACAAACACTTTGGTAATTTATATCCTTTTTTTGTAATTCATGACTGGATCATTTAATTCCTTAGGAGCATTATAGCATTTCAACTTTTCATGTTCAATAAACTTATTGGGGTTGCTACCTTTTTTATTCAAATGGAGAAATAGTCATGATTTAATCTAAATAAAGTGTTATTGATTGTGTTGTTTTCTAGGAATGAGTCGCACATGCTCGTTTAAAAGTTTTGTTAAATTCCCAAGTCTGTCACCGATAAAAGCCTTTTGTAGATTGGTAACTTGATCCAAACAGAAAAGTTATGTAACACTCAATTGTTATACTATCTTTGTTTCCATCATGCATTGTAATAACACCCATCTTAACTCTATTTAAGACAAGTCATCGCCAGATGGCTTTCTGGCATTGATTGCATGATATGACATCTAGTATAACTAAAAGTTTTTGGTTTTAGTAGCATATAAATCAATTTAGAAAAATACATGTATTTGCATGTAAGGTAAAGTTTTAAATTATTTGGCAATAGTAAACTAAACTTCTTTTTGTAAATTTTTATTTTCTAAAATTTCATTGAGCTCTTTTGCAATAAGAAACAAGTTACAAAAAATTAAGGTTTATTTACCCCAATTCAAAATTATTAGGAATATAATCATAGAGGTTGAAGTATTTAAAATATTGAACCCAAAATATTTTATTAGGTAAATTCGTGAATGCTGAGCATTCACTGTTAAAATATACTAATCCTATTGATAGACTGGTAGAAGCCTAAGATCAAATATTTATTAAATATTTATATCCATATCTTTTCATGGCTTGGTAATTCATTTCTCTAGCATTAAATAATATTCCATTGTTTGCATGTACTACACTTTATTTGTCCTTTCACCTATGGAAGGATATCTTGGTTGCTTCCAAGCTTTTGTCAGTAATGAATAAAACTACTATAGACATCTTTGTGGGTATAGATTTCATCTTCTTTGGATAAATACCAAGAACTGCTACTGCTGAATCATCTGGCAAGAATATGTTTAGTTTTGTAAGAAACTGCCAAGTTGTTTTCCATTCTTTATTCTCAATAGACATGGAAGAACATTTCTGTTGCTCTACATCCTCCCCAACATTTCGTGTTCTGTTGTCAGTGTTCTGGATTCTGGGTATGTACTGGTGTCTCTTTTTTGTTTGAATTTGCATTTTCCTGATGACATATGATGTAAGCATCTTTTTATATGCTTATTTGCCATCTGTAATATTTTCTTTTGTTAGGTATCTGCTAAGGTCTTTGGCTCATTTTTAATCAGGTTTTTCCCCCATTGTTGAGTTTTAAGGGGTCTTTGTGTATTTTTGATTAGCAGTCCGTTGCCAGATGTGTATTTTGCAAATTTTTTTTCATAGTCTGTGCTTTGCCTTTTCATTCTCTTGGCATTGTGTTACACAAGGTAGACATTTTTAAATTCAGTGCTTGTGCTTTTGTAGCTAAAGTTATTTCCAAAACCAAGGTCATTTAAATTTTCTTCTATATTACCTTCTACATGTTTCATGTTTAGGTTTATAATCCAATCTGAGTTAATTTTTGTGAAGAGGGTATGATATCTGTCTGGATTTATTTTATTTTATTATTTTATTTTATTTTTATTTCATATATTTACATTTAGCTTTACCATTACTCCAGAACCATTTGTTTAAAAGATTGTATTTTGCTGTCTTGTAATGCTTTTGCTTTTCTATTAAATATAAAATATAATTGATAATATGTATTCTGTTTCTTTAATCTAGTCTTTCTGTGGTATTACAATATCTTGCTTAAAATTATCGTTAGGGTATACTTTTTTAAAAGATTTTATTTATTTATTTGACAGAGAGAGAGATCACAAATAGGCAGAGAGACAGACAGAGAGAGAAATGAGGCGAAGCACGCTCCCTGCTGAGCAGAGAGCCCAATGTGGGACTCGATCCCAGGCCCCTGGGATCATGACGGGAGCCGAAGGCAGAGGCTTAACCCACTGAGCCACCCAGGTGCCCCATCGTTATGGTAAACTTTGAAGGCAGTCCTCAGTCTTTGTTCTCCTTCAACACTATGTTGACTATTGTGAGTCTTTGCTTCTCCATATAAACTTTAAAATAAGTTTGTTAATATTAAAAAAAAAGAACTTGCTGGAATGCATTAATTGTATAGATAAACTTGCAAACCAGTGACCTCTTGCGCTTAGCAGGACATAGACCATGGACATCAGTTGTCACAGTGGTGCCTCTGGCAGAACCTATTGCAAATCCCTAGGCAAAATGAGACCTCAAGCATCTGAGAGAATGTCTAAGAAATACTTGATACATACCTTGGGTATGGTATATTGAAGTGTCCACCTGTCTGAAAGCTGGGGAATCTAGATAAGGGAGGGAAAATTAGTTATGATAAAACATATCAACAAACATCAATAAATTTTGTAAAACTAATTGTCTTGGCTCATATACAATATGACCAACAGAGGGACCATCAAAAGGAAAGCATCCGTTATGTTTATTGTGAAATATTCTATTCAAAATAAAGCAATGAGAGGGGAAGACACAATGAGAAAATTACCATTTTTAAAATGGTTAAACTTCTTACAAAATGGAATAGGTTTTATATTCTAAGTAGTATATTTAAAAGTAAAACATTGGGGAACCTGGGTGGCTCAGTGGTTTGGGCTGCTGCCTTCGGCTCCTGTCATGATCTCAGGGTCCAGGGATCGAGCCCTGCATCAGGCTCTCTGCTCCGCAGGAAGCCTGCTTCTCTCTCTCTCTCTCTCTCTCTCTCTGCCTGCCTCTCTGCCTACTTGTGATCTCTGTCTGTCAAATAAATAAATAAAATCTTTAAAAAAAAAGACAGAAAAGTAAAACATTAAAAATAAAATTTTAAAGAGCTTACAAATAGCAGAACCATTTTCCTTATAACTGGAAAATACATTGTATATATATCTATCAAAAATACTTGTCGGGCGCCTGGGTGTCTCAGTGGGTTAAACCACTGCCTTCAGCTCAGGTCATGATCTCAGGGTCCTGGGATGGAGCCCCACATCGGGCTCTCTGCTCATCGGGGAGCCTGCTACCTCCTCTCTATCTCTGCCTGCCTCTCTGCCTACTTGTAATCTCTCTCTGTCAAATAAATAAATAAAGTCTTTTAAAAAAATAACTTGCAATGGGAGCGCCTGGGTGGCTCAGTGGGTTAAAGCCTCTGCCTTCAGCTCAGGTCATGATCCCAGGTTCCTTGGATCCAGTCCCACATCAGGCTCTCAGCTCAGAAGGGAGCGTGCTTCCTCCTCTCTCTCTGCCTGACTTTGCCTACTTGTGATCTCTGTCATATAAATAAATAAAATCTTTTATAACAAAAATTTAAAAAAATAACTTGTCATGTCTGGAATCAGGAGCATATGGAAAAAAATAATATCTGAGGACAATACTTCTGCCATGTTTTGTGCCTTGTTAATATTTTTAAACAGTCAGGCATCTTTTAGCTTTATTGAAATACCTGCTAAGATACCAGCAGTGCCTTTTGGAGCCCTATGACTATAAAAATTAATTGCAAATATTCAAAATGTTTACTATGGTGTCACTATTTAGGGCCACCACCAAGCATGTTTCAGAAGTAAGCAAAACTGTTACTCTTCTGTAAGGCAAAAGGGCATGCTTTCAGGAGTTCCATCTGCTGTACCAGGAGGTGAATCAAGTAATGATTTTTGTCTATAAAATAATTCACTTTTCAATCTAACATTCCTTATTCCACATTATAATAATAGAAACTAGGAGGAGACTAAAACAAACAACTACAACTACAACAACAACAACCAGCTTTTCCTTCAGTGGAAAAGTAAATATAGCCTGAAATTTATTTTTAAATATTTTTAAGATAAGCGTTTTTGTTAGAAAACCATATATTTTATATTACTAAGAAATAACAGGCAAAGTTTTATTAACTTCTAAAAAGCCTAGTTACTTCTATTTATCTATTAACTCATCTCTTTATGAAGTAGAACATGATCACACCTATTGTATCTACCCAAGTTTGTATGCTTTTGTTATTTTATGTTTGCTATTTCCTTGCTTAATTTTTACAATATTTGATACATAATAGTATCTTTAAGTCCATCTATGGTTTCACAGAATTTGTTTGAACTTCATCAAAATGTACCATACTTTTGCACTGTCCTTGTTTTACTTCTCTATTAACTTTCCAAGTTTTATTCACTTTAGAGTGTGTAGCTATCAGTTATTTTTATTCCTCCATAATGCTATGTTTACAAATTTGTATTTATCTGTACTTTTAAAAGTATCTTAATTATAAACCATTTCTCATCTCACGTAACACTCACGTTACTTCTACACTTATCAGATATTATGTAACTGAAAACCACAACTCAGCAACAATATAGCACCATTTTTCAAAATTAAATGGCTTACCAGAATTCTTTAATTCTATCCTTTATTTGTATTAGATGACCCTTTATTCTGGTATTTGGCATTGTTCATATGGAGGAAAGCTTATAAGTTGATATTCCATAAATAGAAGGATTTATTATGATTGACTAATTATTTTCATTTAGAATGCATAGAATATGGTTGATTTAATATTTCTTTCTTACTCTCTGCCTGGAACAGAGTGCTATCTATGTAATAGCCACTAAAATATTAAGTTAATTACCTAGACTTTGAACTTCATATGGATAGGAATAACATACAGAACTCTTCTCAGATTGGGACACCTGGGTGGCTCAGTCAGTTAAACGCCTGAGCCTTTAGCTCAGGTCATGATCTTAGGGTCCTGGGACTCAGTTCTGCAACAGATTCCCTGCTTAACCGGGAGTTTGCTTCTCCCTCACCCTGCTGCTCCCCCTGCTTGTGCTCTCTCTCTCTTACAAATAAATAAAATTAAGAAAATGAATTCTTCTCAGATAGCTAATAGAGAATATCGTCTTTGTATTCATCAAAGGGCAAGTGCCATATAATAATGAAATTCAGACTACTTTAAATTCATTTTTTAACCAGTAAGAAAGTACTGGAAACAAGCCAAAAATGTCTTTAATGAATTAAAGAAATAGATTGATTTTCAATATCTTAATGTTTCTAAAATAAATTGCAAGATTTTTATACTAGATATCAGTGTAAATATTCATTATACAAGGATATTCAAAAATAAACCTGAGAAAACTACTTGACATATATGATGACAAAATGAGTTTGACAAAAGTAAGTTTGGATAAAACTTACAACACCTACCACCCCAAACTCTTGTTCTATAATTTCATTATTTTAATTTACAAAAATACAAAAATAATATATCAGAGTAAGTATATTGATAGCTTTGAAGGTATGCTCTTGTTGTGCACTGTTTAATATTGAAAGGGGAATCAAATATGTGATGCTTATGGTGTGACTCTATTAAAATTCAACAAGTTCAGAAGCATAGGAGGAATAGAATAAAGACAAAAGATGACCCTTCCTTATCCTAAAGATAGACAATGGTATATATGTGCTAGTTGGGGAGAGAATCCAGTCAGTAGATGGAGAATGTGGTAGTGGAAAAAAAAAGACACAACGTTTTGGTTGAACGTTTAGCACTATATTTAACAAAGTGAAATAGTGAAATTGTGTGTTAATAGCCTTGAATAAAATCCAAAAAATATTTTCAGGGCTGATGATCTTTTTGCAGCCAGGCAGCGCGCGGACACCGGCTGGGGGAGCCAGGCTAGGAGGCTGCTCAGCGCCTGCTCTGGCCATGCTCCCAGGCCCCCCCGCCGGGCCCGCGCCTCAGGACGGAGGTGGAGGGGGGCGAGGGCGGGGGCGGCCAGGTGAAGGGGCTTTGCTAATTGCGGAATCCGGAAGTGAGCTCGGGGAGGACACTGAGGAGAGTCTGAGAGGAGGTGGAGGGGCTGGCGGAGGAGGGGCGCGAAGCTCTGCGGTGCTGTGCTATGGCCCAGTCGGCACTGCAGAACCCCCTGACTGGCCGCCCCTGCACTCCCGCGCTCTAGCCCAGCCCCTGAGCCCGGGCTGTCTGGCTCCCTTGGCCCTCTGCCCCGCCCCGCCCCATGGCTACTCTTGAGGACCCTCTGCGAGCAGGTAAAGTGACACCGCGCCGCGCCCTCATCTGGAGCAGAAAGCGCGGGCGGTTAGCTCGCGGGGTTGTCGGGACCCAACCTCCCGTGACCCGGGGGGCAGCGGGACCACCCCGGACGACGCGCAGCAACCGAGACCACACGGGGTCGGGCTGCGGACTGAGCCAGGCGAGGTGCCCCCCGCCAGCGAGCGCAATAGCCCCCATCGTTTGGCACCCCCACGCGCGGGTGCCGAGGACCCCCTTCCCTTATCCCCTGCCGTGGCCCCGACACTTTTGTTCTGGACTTGAGATCCCAGGTGGAAACTAGTCCCTCAGACCTCCCTGGCAGCAAGGAGCACAGGGAGGGATTCTCGGTTTTTCCACCCTGGCTCCTCCTCTCTCCACATTCACATGCCTTCAGGCGTCCCTTTCCTCTCCTCATTGTCACTTTTATTCAATGGTTTTGTTCTGCATGTTGACCCGCAGAGCGATTTCATGAATGAATATACAGGAAACTAAGTCGGAGCCCACCTGTGAGAGCCCACCTGTGGAGGCCTTTCATTAGAATGGTCTCTGGTTCTAGCCTCAGTTCAGAATACTGCGTGTACCTGAGGACTGAGTCCAGATGTTTCTTTAATCTCTGACTTGAATTTGAAATCCTAAGGTCACTGTGACCTGGGAAGCCCAGGTCCACAGCATCTTCATCTGAAATTCCACTAGAGCTCCCATTTACCTAGTGCCCCGCCTGAGTGAGTTTTCCACTACTGTCAGGGTTCTAGAAGTTCATGCACTGCCCACCACTGACAGTAGGGGCATCTCTTTGTCCAGATTTTCCCTTTACATAAGGAGGTCAGTTACAGGAGATTAGGGCTCATTCTAACGACCTCACTGTAATGTGATTGCATTTATAAGAACTCTAGTTCCAAAGAAGGTCACGTTCTGTGGTACCAGAGATAAGGACAGCAGCAAGGTTTCTGGGGGTAATGCAGGTGAGCTCTTAACAGTCCACTCTCTAGCTCCCCAAATTCGTGTCCTTCCCGTGTGTAAAATACCTTCACCCAATGCCCTCCAAAGCACTAATCATCCCAGAATCAACTCAAAATCTGAAATCTCATCTGTCCTCCTCCACTGAAAGACCCTGATCTCACCCAGACCATGGGACCTGAGGACTGCATACAGAAGCCACAGTCTCCTGGTAAAGCTGCCCATCAGGTCCTGATATCACCCTCATTCGTCCCAGCAGCCGAGGGCCTACAGTTCCCAGAGACAGTTTCTAAGAGGAAGTTTGAAGACCACCTCAGAGGACGCTCTTTGGGAGTGAATGAAGAGGGAAGGGGGTCAGAGACTCCTGCCATTCCCAGGGCACCCAGAACCCAGAGACTGAGGCCTTGGGTGCTTTCTAGTGACAGATTCAAGGCAATTCTTTGACTTTGGGACTTCAGAATTAACTTAGTTTTCATTTGTGATTATTATTTTTGTGTGGGGACCATAGCTTTTCTTTTGACCTATGGCTGTTTTCACTCCCGGTTCTGAAGAAGCCCCTAAATCCTAACCCTGTTGAGGACTCCAAAAGCTCTCAGAGCAGCAGTACTGGGGGACAGTGTGGACACATGGTTTGGTTTCTCCTCTGGCCTGATTCTGCGGCAGCCCCGCTCTGTCCTCCTCAGACTTCAGAGCAATAGCTGAATAAGTGGAGAAAGGACCAGGGGGTCAGGAAGGTGGCCACCGAAGAGTGACTTCTCTGGAGGGTGGCTGAGCTAGTGAGTGAGCATGTTAGTCCAGCTCTGCCTGCAGTCTGGATGGAGCTGAACAGGGGCCAGGGAAGGGGAGGAGGAGCAGAGAGCAGGGAGAAAGGGACCAAAGAGGAGATTCAGACGAAGGGAAGTAATTGGGAGGAGAGAAGAAACTCTAGAAGACAGGCATGTAAGAAAGAAAAGGGATGAAGTGGGCATCGGGAAAGGGCACCACCAGGGCAGGAGAGAGGGGAAGGGAAGAGGGAGGGAGGGAGGAAAGGGGAAAGGAAGAAGGCAGGAGTCAGCACCCCAGGGCTCCCCCTGCATCTGAAGAAGAGGTGGCTGGTCCCGCTTGTCAAACAGGGTGCTCACTCTTTGGTCCCAGTTTCTGCTCCAAGTGCTACTGGGCTTTGCAGCAAATTAATGACATATATAAAATTATAGGGAAATGACACCTTCCATTCCATTATGAGTACAGCTTTTAAAATGGTCTCATGAGGCAGGGATTCTAGCCACTGGCTGTGAAAGGCATGAGGCCTGCTAGTGATTCTATTTTTTCCTCTGCAGAATGGGTCTTTCTACATTCCAGGTCCTTTCTACCCCAATAAATAATGCGGCGATTCTCTCAGTGAGTTGTACTTTTGGTTTAAGAAGCCAATTGTCTCTTTAAAGTCCTTAAAAAAAATAAAAAAGTCCTTTCAAAAAAATTTTATTTTCATTTTTTAATCCCATAGGTTTACTCTGATCCTGGAAACTTTGTCATTTTGACCTTCTCTGCTGATTAAAATATTCTTCATCATCAGCACCCATGCTGTCCACTCCTGGTGGTCTTTCCGGAAGGGGCCTTCTCTAGCTATTCTAGCAGGAGATGGGCACTTCCCCTCTACCCCTGTTGGCGGACCAACCTTACCTATCCTGCAGGGACAGGTCGGCCTGGCCTTTTATCTGTTGTTCTCTTGTGAGTGGTTAGTTTTTCATAGATACCGTGGTTTGCTTTTGTCAGGATTTACCCTGGAGTATCAAAACCCTTTTCTTGTGCCACTGAAGCCTAAGAAAGAGTCCTGATGAGAGAACCAGGAACTCGAACAGATCATATTTATCCTGAATGTTCCATCCAAAATGAAAAATTCATTTCTGAGGAGCCTCAAGTTCTCTGAGAAGGGAAGTTTCACCAACCTTGTCATGTAGGGGCATCAATTCCGACTCTGTGTCAATTTTCCTACTTTCCCAGCTAGTAATTCTCTACCTCAGAAAGCCCACCCTCAACCGTTTCCTCTCTCAAAGGCAGTTGCTCTTAGAGTCTGCACATGGCACTTGGGGCCTGCTGGTCTTTGGCTACTGCCCTCTGTACCTTGGGCCTAACAGCTGCGGGGCATCAAGATGAGAACGTCTCTTGTTCTAAGACTTAATATAGTTTGGGGCACATGGTAAGCAATAATCACTTTCTTTGTGATCCAAGTGTTCGACCTTTCTTAATTATTCTAGTTCCACAGTTTACTTGTTCTATGATTTGTCCTCCCCCACCCCCATTTTAATATCTCTTAGGTGGCACTCACTTTGCACTTGATGACATATCTTAGTTTAACTGACAGCATTTCTCTTTCTTAGTCGAACATAAAGTATAGTGCATCTTACCCATGATGAAAGCTAGGATGCAATTAAATACTCTATTATGGTTATGATTCTGATATTTGAAATCCTCCGGTAGCTCCCTGTGCCCCCACAGTGTAGAACCTCACCTCTTCGGCATAGTGTAGAAACCATCTCACCCACAGTGTTAACCCCAGGGCTCAGCCTCCATCCCCAGGTGATGCTGCCAGATCAGCTGTCGGTTATCACGAACTTGCTGTAGTTTCCTGAATGCACTGTGCTGCCTCCTGGCACTTTGAAACTTGACACACTCATCCTCATTCTTCGATTTGCCCTTGTCTATCACCTCCCCTGGAAATCTGTTCCTAAGTGGCTTTTCCCAGCTCCAATCTACCCTTGGCACTCCTTTATCTCCCTGTGGTAAAGCCTGTCACACTGCACCATGGACATGCCTGTTGTCCCCCTGAGGAGAGAAAAGGGACAGTGAGGGCCCCCCAGCATTTGCAGCTCTAGTGCAGAGCCCCATTCCTGGCTTGTAGGAAATGCCAGATCATGAAGACAAACGGAGATCATCCTCTGGCTAAAACCAGCTCTTCTTTGCCTACCGCAGGATCTGGATCAATAAAGAGCAGCCAGTTATTATTGCTCTTTTTCTAGGGATTTTTCCCCATATATTTCCCAGGTCTTTACTCTTTCTATAGCACTTTAATTCAGGCTTCAACCACTTCCTATCAGATCAGGTGAAATCATTTTCCTTCCCATACCCTCGATGTATTTCACTCCTCGTAATTCTTTTTTTAAAGATCTTATTTACCCATTTGACAGACAAATCACAAGTAGGTAGAGAGGAAGGCAGAGATATCCGGGAAGGAGGCTCCCCGCTGAGCAGAGAGCCCAATGTGGGGCTCCATCCCCAGACCCTAAATCATGACCTGATCCGAAGGCAGATGCGTAAAACCACTTAGCCACGCAGGAGCCCCCATATCTGGTAATTTTTAATCAACGTGGATTTGCTGCATGAAATAGTTCCTTCTTCTTCAAATAGAAATATATAAATATATTGATCAAGTCACTAGCATGTCTTAGGAGAATGTCATACCTTTAGTAGCAAACTTGAAATCTTGGCCATTGGTTTTGATTTTTGGTTTGGTTTGATTTGGTTCGGTTTTTGTAATTTTAAAAATCCCTCCAGCCCTTGGCTCTGTCTGACCTGATTGCTTTCAGCTGTTTCTGCAACAAAATTGTCCCCACAGCGAAAACTGTCATTGTTTTCAGTGGCGCCACCTAATGAACACTTTGTTAATAAAAAGCTTTTTTTTTTTTTTTTTTTTTTTTTTTTTGGCTATGGTAAATGTGGAACCACAATGAGGTATTTCAAAGAGGTGAACCACAGATAAATTTCTCTAAGGGTGGGTGAGGGTTACTCAAAAAGGAACTTGACAAGGCTTTTAAAGATATCGACAATCATTATAACATAATGTGACTCATTGTTACCGTGCTCTTAACTGGGAAAACACTTGTTGGCTTCCAAGAAAGACTAACATAGTTGAAATGGTTCTAGCTGCCTTCTAGCACAGGGTCTCATGAGGCAGGGATTCTAGCCACTGGCTGTGCAAGACATGAGGCCTTTTAGTGATTCTATTTTTTCCTCTGCAGAATGGATTTTTCTACATTCCAGGTACTTTCTATCCCAATAAATAATGTGGCGATTATCTCAGTCAGTTGTACTTTTGGTTTAAACAGCCAACTGTCTCTTAAAAGGGACTTTTTTAAAAGTCTTTTTAAAAAAAAGTTCTTTCAAAAAAATCTTTTTTTTAAATTTTATATTTTAATCCCATATGTTTACTCTGATCCTGGAACTTTGTCATTTTGACCTTCTCTGCTGATTAAAATATTCTCTCCAATATGCCAGTTATTTGCAGGTACTTGCACTGTAGACATGCTTTACATATTTTTAAAAAAATCCATTCAGGATTCTTAGTGAAAATCCCGGGAATCTGAAAGACTACCATTTGCTATTCATCGAACAGTTACTGTCTCCACTATGTGACAGGGTTTCAGAGAACGTGAGCTCACAAGAGATGTAACCTTTTTTCACTTTCTGCTACCATGTTCATTTCTACGTTACTCAGAGGAGCCTTCTTTGTAGAAACATATTATCCAATCTTTTATAAAGCTGAATTTAAATTCTGTCCCTTCATTACCCACAAAGCTTAAAAAGCCAGGCAAATTTTGTTCCATTTCTTAAGAGCCCATAGATGGCACTTTTTTAATGTTGCATTTTTGAGTTTTCATCACTCTTTATGTTACTTCTACTTCACAGAAAAACAATTGCTAATGACAATGTGAACTTCCTACAAATGTGCAATCAAAATCCCTAGGTACACATTACTGAAGTTCTTCGTTCCCTTTAAACATTATTTCTCTCTTGATATGCATTCTTGTTCTATATTATATTGCATTATAAAGTTTTTTTTTAACAGACTGCATTTTTTAGAGTAGTTTGGGGATCAAAGTAAAATTCCCTTTCCCCACATACACACAGCCTTCCCCATTATCAACATCCTGTACCACGGTGATAATTTTTCACGCTCACTGACCCTACACTGACACATCATTATCACCCCAAAGTCCACAGTTTACATTAGAGTTCACTCTTGGTGGGGCACCAGGGTGGCTCAGTGGGTTAAGGCTTCTGCCTTCGGCTCAGGTCATAATCTCATGGTCCTGGGATCGAGCCCCAGACCAGAATCTCTGCTTGGCAGGGAGCCTGGTTTCCCCCAACCCCTGCTTTCCCCACCTGCCTCTCAGCCTGCTTTGATGCCTGTCAAATAAATAAATAAAATCTTTAAAAAAACCTTTTCTCATAGAGTTCACTCTTGGTATAGTATCTTATGCATTTTGACAACTGTGTAGTGATATATATCTAAAATATCATACATATCATACAGAACATTTTCACTGGCCTAACAATCCTCTGGGTGGCCCACCACCCACGTGATGAGAGAGCCCCTCAGGTGCCCCTCATCCATCAGCCTTAATTGTTTGGAGGAAAATGTTTGGATGAATAATGCCTTAGGGAGCTAATCTCTCTAAAGAATTTACAAGTCTTTACCCCTTCAAGGTTTTTGTACAGTTCGATAGCCTCTAAACATCCAGCTGATTTCTACAGTGGCAGGCCTATTAAAACCTGTTCACGTGGGTGGTGGGTTAAGCCTCTGCCTTCATCTCAAGTCATGGTCTCTGGGTCCTGGGTTCCAGCCCCACATCGGGCTCTGCTCAAAAGGAAGACTGCTTCCCTCCCTGCTTGCCTGCCTCTCTGCTTACTTGTGATCTCTCTCTCTCTCTCTCTGTGTCCAATAAATAAATATAATCTTTAAAAAAAGGCTGATGGATCCTAAATTATGAAAACTGCTCCCTCCAAATGATGCTTCTTCATAAGCATTTAAGAATTTAAAATTGTAAGAATTTAAACTTGAAACTTGATCATGGGTTTATGTTACAGAATAACATCAAGAGAAGGCAGTTATTATTAGATCTGAAGTATTTGTGATTCTGAATTCTTGGCCTCATTAGTAAATTTATTTTTAATAAATTATTATTTAATATATAATAATATATATAATATATATTATATATAACATATATAATATAAATAATAAATACATTCATTCATTATGTATTTATTTATTTATTTATTATTATTATTATTTATTCATTTTTAACTCAAACACAAGAAAATGAAGGACCTGATTGAAAAATTGGCCAGGACTGGAACAGACACCTCACTGAATAAGATATTGAGATGGCAATAATGATATGAAAAGATGCTGTGATGAACCACAGGATGCCTAATAAGGAATTGTAAATTAAAAGAACAATGAGGGGCACCTGGATGGCTCAGTGGGTTAAACTGCTACCTTTGGCTCAGGTCATGATCTCAGGGTCCTGGGATCGAGTTCCACGTTGGGCTCTCTGCTCAGCAGAAGCCTGCTTCCCTTTCTCTCTCTCTGACTGCCTCTCCGTCTTCTTGTGATCTCTTTCTGTCAAATAAATAAATAAAATCTTTTTAACAATAAATAAATAAATAAATAAAACAATGATATATCACTACACATCTATTAGAATGGCTAAATTCCAAATTACTGACAACATAAAATGCTTTGACGATGAGGAACAAGAGAAACTCTCATTCATTCTGGTGAGAACACCAAAATGGTGCTACCACTTTGGAAGACAGTTGGGCAGTTTCTTACAAAACTAAACATATTCTTACCATATGATCCAGCAGTTACGGTCCTTGGTACTCACCCAAAAGAGCGAAAACTTTGTGTACACAGAATCCTGCATATAAACCTGTGTTTGTAACAGCTTTACCTATAAGTGCCAGGAGTTGGAAGTAACCAAGATGTCCTTCAGGAGGAGAATGGATAGACAAACTGTGGTCCATTGAAACAATGGGATATGATTCAGCAATAAAGAGAAATGGCTACCAAGCAATGAAAAGACATGGAACAAACTTAAAATTCGTCATAATAAGTGAAAGAAGTCAATTTGAAAAAGCTTCATGTTGCAAGGTTCCAAATATATGACCTCCTAGAAAAGGCAGAACTATGCAAATGGTATAAAGGTCAGCAGTTTGTAGCAGTTAGGAGAGGAGGAGGATGAACAGGCAGAGCACAGAGGATTGTTAGGCCAGTGAAAATGTTCTGTATGATATGTATGATATTTTAGATTTATATCGCTACACAGTTGTCAAAATGCATAAGATACTATACCAAGAGTAAACTCTATGAGAAAAGGTTTTTTTAAGATTTTATTTATCTATTTGACAGGCACCATAGCAGGCAGAGAGGCAGGAAGGGAAAGCAGGGGTTGGGGGAAAGCAGGCTCCCTGCCAAGCAGAGATTCTGGTCTGGGGCTCGATCCCAGGACCATGAGATTATGACCTGAGCCGAAGGCAGAAGCCTTAACCCACTGAGCCACCCTGGTGCCCCACCAAGAGTGAACTCTATTGTAAACTGTGGACTTTGGGGTGATAATGATGTGTCAGTGTAGGGTCAGTGAGCGTGAAAAATTATCACCGTGGTACAGGATGTTGATAATGGGGAAGGCTGTGTGTATGTGGGGAAAGGGAATTTTACTTTGATCACCAAACTACTCTAAAAAATGCAGTCTGTTAAAAAAAACTTTATAATGCAATATAATACAAAACAAGAATGCATATCAAGAGAGAAAAAATGTTTAAAGGGAACGAAGAACTTCAGTAATGTGTACCTAGGGATTTTGATTGCATATTTGTAGGAAGTTCACATTGTCATTAGCAATTGTTTATCTGTGAAGTAGAAGTAACATAAAGAGTGATGAAAACTCAACAACGCAACATTAAAAAAGTGCCATCTATGGGTACTTAAAAAATGGAACAAAATTTGCTTGGCTTTTTAAGCTTTGTGGGGAATGAAGGGACAGAATTTACATTCAGCTTTATAAAGATTGGATAATATGTTTCTACAAAGAAGGCTCCTCTGAATAACATAGAAATGAATATGGTAGCAGAATGTGGAAAAAAGGTTACATCTCTTGTGAGCTCACTTTCTCTGAAACCCTGTCACATAGTGGAGACAGTAACTGTTTGATGAATAGCAAATGGTAGTCTTTCAGATTCCCGGGATTTTCACTAAGAATCCTGAATGGATTTTTTAAAAAATATGTAAAGCATGTCTACAGTGCAAGTACCTGCAAATAACTGGCATATTGGAGAGAATATTTTAATCAGCAGAGAAGATCAAAATGACAAAGTTCCAGGATCAGAGTAAACATATGGGATTAAAATATAAAATAAAAAAAAAGATTTTT
Organism: Mustela nivalis; assembly: GCF_964662115.1. NCBI lineage: Eukaryota > Metazoa > Chordata > Mammalia > Carnivora > Mustelidae > Mustela > Mustela nivalis. The sequence continues at coordinate 147,868 of NW_028135694.1, forward strand.
TTGAAAGAACTTTTTTTTTTAAAGGACTTTAAACAAAAGTCCCTATTAAGAGACAGTTGGCTGTTTAAACCAAAAGTACAACTGACTGAGAGAATCGCCGCATTATTTATTGGGGTAGAAAGGACCTGGAATATAGAAAGACCCTTTCTGCAGAGGAAAAAATAGAATCACTAACAGGCCTCATGCCTTGTACAGCCAGTGGCTAGAATCCCTGTTTCATGAGACCCTGTGCTAGAAGGCAGCTACAACAATCTCAACTATGTTAGTCTTTCTTGGAAGCCAACAATTGTTTGCCCAGTTAAGAGCACGGTAACAATCAGTCACGTTATGTTATAATGATTGTCGATATCTTTAAAAGCCTTGTCAAGTTCCTTTTTGAGTAACCCTCATCACACCCTTAGAGAAATTTATCTGTGGTTCACCTCTTTGAAATACCTCATTGTTGTTCCACATTTAAGACACAATGAAGAAAAAAAAATTGACAATGAGTTCCAGATTTTAAGTCACTTGCCATTCAATCCAAATTGTGAGTTTGATCGTTTACCGAACACTTTATAATGCACCCCCAGTAATTTTACAGAGATTATTTTTTTCTTACCAATTCTTGATTATTCTGTCTTGCAATATAGAGAAAGCTAACCAATTTAAAATAAACTTCCGTTAATTTTGATTGGTATAAACTTAAAATTGATTAATTTCCATATACAGAGTTTAAAATGTTCACAATTTACATTAAATATATATTCTGTGTATACCTTGGAAAAATTATACTGAAAATTGAAATTCAATTGATGTTGTATATAGCTGCAAGAAGCCACCTGTCCCATTTCATCTTACTATATAACTTGTGTCAGGTAATTTATAAAATCCCTACTGCATAACAAATTTATTTTTTGTTGGAATGGGTAGTAATGTTTGTTCTTATTTCTAAATAAGAGTTGGTCTATGAGTGCATCTGCAACTGTATTTTTCCTAAGTGGCTTCATGGTCTTGAACTGAGAAAGCTCAGAACATTAAACATCAAAATAATATAATTTGACATAATTAGACATCAAGGAAATGCAATTAAAATGACACTGAGATATCACTACACACTTATCAGAATGGCTAAAATAAAATATAATGACAAGACCAAAAGAAAAAAATATACCATTTGATGATACACAATGGCAAGTTGTACCATAACTTAACCATCTCACACTAGTGTAGTGTTAAATTTGTTTTTCTAAGCAATGTTTTGGGTCACTTACCACTTTTCAAGGATTTAAAATGCTATCATTTTACTTAGAACTGTGAAATTTGGTCAGATTTAAATTTCAATTTATGTTAAAACATTCTGTAAACTGTGTTAAACTTTGACATTTGTTCCCTCTGTTCAGTGAATAACACTATATCATATTTTGAAAAATACACTAATTTTCATTTTGAAAAATATCACTTTTTCCTCTTATGCTAATTATTAATATGAATTAACAGTAGAATTTGATATGGTTCCATATGACCATAAATACTTTATTGCATATTATCAAATTTAATAATGAATATAATGTACTTCTTTGGACAATTTTTAAAGACCAGTCTACTCTTAAAAAAAAAAATGGAGATGCACTTCTTCAGTCCACACAAATTTCATTTTATTATATATAACCTCAGATAAATTTCAACAAATCATAATTTATTAAAATTATGTCTACATAAAAATCTCATTGAAGAGTAAAACCATCAAAAATAAAAATAAACACGCACAACACACACACATCACCCATGTATTGGCAAATCACAATTGCTGTAACAATACATTAGACATTCCACAGTTAAGGGCTATCAAAATTTCCATTAGTGACAAAAAGGTTTGTATCCAAATGGACTGATTTTCCAGAATCCAAGAAAAAGTCTCCTAGGGTTTATTTAAAGATAAATATTTGAACAAATACTTCTTAAATTTAGTAAATTCAGAACATACGATTAAAGAATATTTGCAGTGCAGACTATATTCAATCCTTCCTTCAAAATGTGCCTTTGAGTACATAATTCTGTTTTCTTTATCTAAATTGAGCTGTCCTCCAAGGAAGTTTTCTAAAATGTGTGTCTCTGTGTGATAAATGTTCTAAGACCTAACATGCTTCATTGTATTTTTACTGTGCTCTCAAATTTAATCAAGAATTTGGCTTGATGTATAATATCTAGTTTCAAATACCTTTTCCATCTATACAAACACCCAGCTGTCTCCTTTATATGCTATTACTATTGAGAATTCTGCTGTCAGTATTATTCTTGTACATTTTCGGTGATCTGTTCTTCTCTTGGGCATCATTTATGCTCTTCTCTGTTTTTGATATTCTTAAAACTCACCATAATATATATGAGTGTTTTTTTAAAATATTTTATTTATTTATTTGACAGAGAGAAATCACAAGTAGTTGGAGAGGCAGGCCGAGAGAGAGAGAGGAGGAAGCAGGCTCCCCGCCGAGCAGAGAACCCCATGTGGGACTCGATCCCAGGACCCTGATCATGACCTGAGCCAAAGGCAGCGGCTTAACCCACTGAGGCACCCAGGCGCCCTATATGAGTGGTTTTTTGCGTGTGTGGTTTTTGGTTTGTTTTGTTTCTGATTTCTCATGTTTGGCATCATTTTAAGTCTGGTACCTTTTATCTTTCTTTAATTCTCCAAAATTTATCTCAGTACTTATTTAAATATTTTCTTTATTTTTTTTCTCTTCTGCTGCATTTGGGCAGAAGTCATTAATTTGTTTGTTTGTTTGTTTTTCCCAACTCACTTATTCATTTTACAGCTATATTCATCTTAGTCTCCATTTATTGTATTCTTTATTTCAACAATTTTCACTTAATTTATATTCACAGTATAGTATCTTTCTTTTCTTTGTATATGTATTTCATTATTTTATCATATACTTATAAGCTATTTTTTAAATATTTTATTTATATATTTGACAGTGAGAAATCACAAGTAGGCAGAGAGGCGGTCAGAGAGAGAGGAAGGGAAGCAGGCTACCTGCTGAGGAGAAAGCCTGATGTGGGGCTTGATCCCAGGACCCTGAGATCATGACTTGAACCGAAGGCAGTGGCTTATTCCACTGAGCCACCTAGGCGCCCCTAAGCTATTTTTTAAATTCCTGTTCCAATAACACTTGGATTGCCATATAAAGTTAACCACATCATCTTTTTTAGGTAAGTAATTGTACTTTTTATGTGCATAGTTATTTTGGTTCCTGAGTTCAGCTCCTCTTAGGATCATCAAATCTCTGTAAAGTCTGGGTATGCTAAGATTTTCTAAGCAACAATAAAATACATTGAAACCTGGTAGCTAAATTATAATAATGTTTTCTTTCTCAATCATTCACAATAGCATTACATTCTGAGTAGCTTCCTTCTATTTTGCAGCTATAGTGTTTGGAAAAACTTGAATTGTGATATCACTGTGATAATGTGAATTAGTCAGGGTTTTTCAGAGAATCGGGAAGAGAAAAAAAAAAAGGAAGATATTCTCCAGGGCCAAGTCTAGAAGTGACTATTAAAACATCTTTCCAAATTCAATTGAACAAAACTCAGAAATGCCATCTCCAGTGAAATACAAAGAAGAGTATATATAGTTCTGGGCACACACATCTCATTTGACCCAATGATGTACATCAATGAAAGACTGAAGGCCAATCACCACTCCATGGAAGAATTTAAAAATAAATTTACTAATGAGGCCAAGAATTCAGAATCACAAATACTTCAGATCTAATAATAACTGCCTTCACTTGATGTTATTCTGTAACATAAATCCTACGATCAAGTTTAATTTTAAATACTTACAATTTTAAATTCTTAAATCCTTATGAAGAAGCATCATTTGGAGGGAGCAGTTTTCATAATTTATCATCCATCAGACTTTTTTAAGATTTTATTTATTTATTGGACACAGAGAGACAGAGAGACAGAGACTAAAAGTAAGCAGAGAGGCAGGCAAGCAGGGAGGGAAGGAGTCTTCCTTTTGAGCAGAGCCCGATGTGGGGCTGGATCCCAGGACCCAGAGACCATGACTTGAGATGAAGGCAGAGGCTTAACCCACCACCCACGTGATGAGAGAGCCCCTCAGGTGCCCCTCATCCATCAGCCTTAATTGTTTGGAGGAAAATGTTTGGATGAATAATGCCTTAGGGAGCTAATCTCTCTAAAGAATTTTCAAGTCTTTACCCCTTCAAGGTTTTTGTACAGTTCTGATAGCCTCTAAACATCCAGCTGATTTCTACAGTGGCAGGCCTATTAAAACCTGTCCTCAAACCAAAAATAGAGCTTGAAACATACCAGTCAAGAGCAACTTTGAGTCTTTTAAGAAATTTATCAACATTTCTTTGTTTTTGGTTCATATCTGAAATAGTTCCATATTACACTTGCATAATTTCTCCAGAGCTGACTTTGAAGGAGGCATTCAGTTCCAGCTAGTTTCATATTTTGGCAAGAACTATAATTCTATATAAAAAAAGAACATATTTTAGAGCGCCTGGGTGGCTCAGTGGGTTAAAATCTCTGCCTTCGGCTCAGGTTATGATTCCAGGTTCCTGGGATTGAGTCCCCCAGTGGGCTCTCTTCTCAGCAGGGTGCCTGCTTCCATTCCTCTCTCTCTGCCTGCCTCTCTGCCTTCATGTGATCTTTCTCAAGGAAATAAATAAAATTTTAAAATAACATTTTTATACCAGTTATTCATCTTTATTAACTAAGATATCACAATACAAATAATACAAACAGTTGCTCTTTATTAATACCTTCAACCGAGATCAAAAAAATATGTCATATTTTCTCCAAAAATTTTATATCATCTGATAGGTCAGATATATATAAAATTACATTTAAAGTTTTAAAAATATCAGCAAATATTTTCATTTAAATGCAAATTTCAAAGAAAATCTACTTTTCCAAACACGACTTTTTATCGTATTTTTTTTGTCGACAACTGATAAATTGTTTAGCAAGACTATAAATGGTAGATCGAAAAATGATTAATATATGTAGATTCAAAATATTATGTTCCATTAAAAATAATTTAGTCTTTGATGAGCATCTGTTTGGTAATATGTTGTATCCAGATACAGTAAATTAATGACATATATAAAATAATAGGGAAATAACACCTTCCGTTTCATTATGAGTAGAGCTTTTTAAATGCTATTTGTCACAACCTGTCATCTTGTCATTATGTTGCATTATGTAGCATTTAAATAATGTATATTCTTCACTATGAAGTCTGTTAGAAATCCAGAATATGAATTTCTATGGTTTGTGTTTCCATATTCCTTTATTGCCAGTTTGAACAAATCCACATGCTTTGATTCAAAGGTAATAAATTCCTCTTATTTAGAAAAATGATGTTTATTTTTGTTCTCTCACCCTTAGCAGGTGGTTTTATTTTAGCACACTTCAGACTTATAATTTCATGCTTATTAAAAACATTTATTATGATCTACATAAATGAATGAAACTTTTATTTTAATAATTATTTGCCAAAAAATCTGTAATTTTTATAAATGTATTTCCTTTGAAGGGTTGTTTTAGAGAATTCAGAGAGGATCTAGGAGTGTGGTATTATGCAATTTTTAAGTAGGTATGAAATGGTTATTTATATGATTGTTTCTTTAAGGCTTATGTATATTGTCCATTATATGCTATAAAATATTTTGAAAGTAAATTTAAGGTATGTTTTTCATAGTTTATTTTTTGGAAAAAAATATTGAAATGACTTATGAAATTCAGTATACTCTCAACATTAAAATATTTTTAATGTACCAATTGTCTACTGAACCTATTATATGGCAGATATTACTTCAGGCTACACTGGTAAATGAAATATTGGCTTTGTAGAACTTTTATTTTAAAGGGTGAGACAATTAAAAGCTATAAACCTTAACAGAAATTGCATAGGGTGTTCAAAAATGATGAGTACAATGGGGACAAATAAAAATTAGATCAGGGTGAGAAAAATCAAGGTTGCTAGGCAGGGGATGGGGAGTTAAGAATTTTAATAGGAAGATCAGGGTAGTTACAATGAAGCTGACAATTGAACAAAGGTATGGAAAGGTGATGAATTTGCCCAGAACTATCAGCAATAAGGTCACTCCAGACAAAGGAATTGGCTATCTTGAAGGCTATATGGTTGGATCTTGCCTGGCATATCTGAGGAATAGCAAGGAGGCCACTGTGAGGGACTGAAGAGTAGCAGGGAAAGAGGTCACAGAGGTTAAATGAGTGGCTAGATCATGTAAAAGCTGAGAAGTCATTGTAAAACTCTGGCTTTTATATTTGGAAATTTACTGTGTGATAGAATTTCTGCTAATAACTGAGAGTTCAAATGTCCATAAAATTTCAAGGATTCTTATTCTAGTAAGACAGAATAAAGAAAAAGAGTTCATATTTTCACATGGTGTAACAAATGCTCGGAGATCCGAGTGTAGGAAGCTATGGGAGCACAGATGAAGGCAATAAAATCACACCAATATATTTGATGACTGTGACTATATATAAATTTGTATTTTCTAGATTTTTTTATACTCATGGAATCACACAGTATATACTATTCATTGCCTGGCTTTTCTTTTCTCAGCACCATTACTTTGAGAAACTCCAATTGTTAATAGTTCATTTTGATGTTGAATAGAAATCTCTTTAATGAATAATCATAATTTGTCTTTGCTCTCTTGATGGACATTGATGAACATTTCCACTGTTTTCAATTCTTAAAAATAAAGCTGCGATGAAATTCATATACAAGTCCTTGTACGAACATAGGGTTTGTTTCTCTTGGTTAAATGCCTAGAAGTAAAATGGCTATTCGTGTAACAGCAACATATTTTGCATTTAAAAAAATTTTCAAACTGGGACGCCTGGGTGGCTCAGTTGGTTAAGCAGCTGCCTTTGGCTCAGATTATGATCCCAGCGTCCTGTGATCGAGTCCCACATCAGGCTCCTTGCTCCGCAGGGAGCCTGCTTCTCCCTCTGACTCTGCCTTCCACTCTGTCTGCCTGTGCTCTCCCTCACAAATAAATAAATAAAATCTTTAAAAAAAATTTTTTTTCAAACTATTTTCTAAAGTGGTGGTATCATGATACATGCCCACAACAGTTTAGATTTTTTGTTGCTTCTCAATCTAGCTCAGACGAAGTACAATTAGCCTTTATAATTTTAGCCATTCTAATAGATGTCTCATTATGATTTTAATTTGTATTTCTTTAATGTCTAAATGTTGAGAAATTTGTCATGTGCTTATAATCCATCCATATCCTTTTGGTGACATGTCTCTTCAATAATTTTCTTCACATGTAAAATTGGATACTATGTTTGATTATTAGAAAGGTTTTTTATTTTTATTCATATTTTAACAATCAGAGTTGATGTCCATTATCAGATATATAATTTGCAAAGCCCTTCTCCATCTTTACGGTTTCTCATTGGAGCTTTGATAGTTGTGCCTTTCAAGAAATATGCTACTTCTTTCCTGGTACACGGAGGTATGACTAGAACATTATCAATGTTGACCTTTGCAAAGAAAATCATGGCTTAAGATATATGTAGTCTGTGGTTGTTGGGAGTGTTCTGTAATATCAAGCATATCTAGTTAGTTGATAATTTTATTCAAGTCTTACATATCTTACCAATTTGATGACCATTTGTCTGTATAATCTTAAAATAAAGGTGTTGAAATTTTTTTCCATTTCTCTTCTAAGGTAGAAGTTATGATTTTTGTTCTTAGTTTTTCCCTATATATCCCCAAATCTGTTATTAAGTATTAAAAGTCAAGAATTATTATACTCCCTGAGGAATTCATCCTTTTACTCTTCTGTAATTTTGACTTGATCTTTATATCTGATAATGAAATTTGCCTTAAAATCACTTTTCATTATCTTGATATACCCACCAAAGTTATAGTGTGATTAGTGTTAATGTAGCATATTTTTTCTTTTACTTTAAAGCACTTCTATATTTAATCCTGGAAAAAAACCAGCTTTTTAGCTCTGGAAGCATCTTTCTAAATTATGTTTTCTTTTTTTTTTTAATGAATCAGTAGCAATTTTTGTTAAGGGACCTAAACTGAAATAGGTTTAGAAATTGATTGATTGATTGATTGATTGATTTAGTAAAAGATTTTATTTTGTTTATTGACAGCGAGAGAGAGAGAGTGAGAGAGAGAGAGATGAAGCGCACATTGGGGGTAATTACGTGCAAAGGGTGATGAAGAAGCAAGCTCCTTGGGGTGCAAGTGGTCCCATGCAGGGCTGGATCCCTGTACACTGGAATTATGACCTCAGCCAATGGCAAACATCTGCCTAAACAACTGAGTCATCCAGGCACCCCTAGAAAATTAAAAAAAAAAAAAAGACCTTTTAAAAACATTTTGTTTGTTTCTTTTTTTTAAATATTTTATTTATTTGACAGACAGAGAGACAGGAAGAGGAACTATAAGCAGGGCAGAGGGAAAAAGAGAAGCAGGTTTCCCACTGAGCAGAGAGCCTGATGTGGGACTCCATTCCAGGACCCTGGGATCATGACCTGAAAAGAAGGGACACTTATGGAGGAAGCCACCCAGACACCTCTTTTCTTTGTTTTTAATATATGGCAACTGATGCTTCCCAGCCACGAGGAGTATATTACCCATTGATTAAATCTTTGATAACAACCTCTTTAAAGAGGTGTGTAAATATATACTTACTCAGATTTATACGCTTTGTGTTTTCTTCATAGTTTGGGGCTGGAACCCATGGTCACAACACTGCTTCCAGTTTTTGCCTTCCCATCTTTTGATACCAGGTATTTGGTCAGCAAAGCAAATTAGTATCAAAATTAATAAGCCCTTGGCACCATATCTCTGGAGCAGGGGTTGCTCTTAGCCAAGGCCCAGAGCAGTTGACCTCCCTCGCTAGTGCTCTAGCCCCAAGGACTATGTCCCTGCCACCAGGACTCAAGTCTTACATGTTATGCTAAGCAGACAAAACCAAAACAGGAAAGCTCCGACAGCTTTCACTGGCATGCCTCATCTCCCACTCCCTCGACATCCAGGCAGTACCAGATTCCAGGGAGGGGTCTTGGTCCAACATATGGGAGGGAAGGAAGTAGCCACGAGCAAGTACCTGCCTCTCTGTGCCTTTCTTTCCTGAGCAGGTTGTAAGGAGGAGGAAGAGGAAGGGGAAGAGAGGTGAACTTCAAGGGGTGAAGGCCTCAGGTAGGCAGCTGGCTCCTTCCAGTAGGAAAGGGACAAAGGAGAAGGCAGTGAGTCTTGCAGGGAGGGTGGGGGGTAAGGGTTACAGCTTATGACGGAATCTGGACAGGAGTAATAGAGATACTAGTCATTTGAGTCCACTATTGGCAAGCTGGGCTGGGTGTCAGGGCAGATAGGCCTCCCTGGGCAACGGCACATGAAAGAAGGTGGAATTCTTCTCTGAGGAGCAGGTGGAGCTTTGGGTGTTGAGAAAGCATAGACAGTATTGTTCCAGGGCAAGGACAGGTCCGGGTACTCCTGGTTGGACGTCAAGGCCACAGTATGATCCAGGTCTTCTACCACCAGCTTGAAGGTACCACATGACAGCCACCCCTCATTATTGTGTATAACTCTCTGGTGCATTTATTGGCTTATCCATCAAATGACTCCTTCAGCAGCGTGAAAACCACCTCCACAGGCACTCCAGGATATGGGAGGCTTCCAGAGTGAAGATTTTGCACAGGATCACCCCAAAAGACCAGAAGTCACTCTGGTGGATGTAGATCTGGTGAAACGTGGCCTTAGGGACCATGCACTTCACAGGCAGTCTACTGTTGGTTGTCTTTTTATAGTAACTGATGTGGTGATATCTCTGGCAAGGCTGAAGTCTAAGATCTTCATCATGTTGTCCTTTGTCACCAGCACTTCCCTGTTGGCCAGGTCTTGGTGTAAGCACTTCTTGGAGGCAAGGTACTCCATGCCTCAGTCTACCTGATATCACAGGATACCAGGTCCTTGGAGGAGAGTTGCTCTGCTGCATTGTGGCTGATATTGTAACAGTACTGCAGGTCAGGGGGCCTCTGGGCCTGCAGGTAATCCTGTATGTTGTCTTTGGAGGCATATTCCGTGAGAGTGTACGAAGGACCATCCTGTGTGCAGGACCCAGCAGGTTGATGGTGTCTTTGTGCTGTCCAATCATCTTCATCTTCTCCATTTCTGAGATTAGGTTTGACAGGTCTTTCTCTGTTGCATCTGACTTCAACCTCTTCACAGACACTTTAGTCAAATGGTTGGATTTGTCTTTGTCCAGCCCAATGGCCTCCTCCAACACCACCTGCCCAAAGTAGGCCTGTCTTAGGGGTCTGCCTAAACTGCCTACAACCAGCCTGCCTCAAGGCAGTTATGAACTCTAGATTATTCTCAACAACATTAAACCACAAGCTAAAAGTTCTCTTCACTAGGTTTCTGTCGCAGGTCTAATTTTCTTATCTTTCATCATTTATCTTTTTCCTAATTCTTATTTTCTGTATAATTGATTTTGCTTCCAGGTGTTTCCCCTGGTTTCTGTATGCTGTTTCATAGGGAAGAATTATCCTGTCATAAAATTATTTCTTGAGCATTCATTACATCTCTCAGTTTAAATGGGTTCTTTTATGGTATTGATTTATTTGAGTTTTCTCAAAATGGGAAGAATGTTCAAAATGGTGTTTTCCTCAAGGTTCAGAGTAGGTCTTAGCCTCATATTTACTCTTTTTGAAATTCAATTTTCAAATTCTTGTCCCTCTTTTTATCTTTTTAAATGAAAATGTTTTTTTTTTTTACTATTCTTTTATTTGAATATAGTTGATATTCAGTGTTATATTGGTTTCAGGTTTTCAATATCTCTATACATTATTCTATGATCACTACAAACATAGCCACCATCTGTCACCATATAACACTATTATAATATCATTGACTATATTCTCTACACTTTCCCATATCTCTTTTTAAAATCTCTGATTTTTATGTTTTCTTTTATTCCAATTTTCGAACATCATTTTACTTTGTTACTTTAATAAAATATGCCTGATTACACACCCTTTGCTGAAAACCATAGCATGTGATATATAGTAGTCTTCTTCTTCTTCTTCTTTTTTTCTTAATTAACATTTAATGTATTATTAGCCCCAGGGGTACAGGTCTGTGAATCGCCAGGTTTACACACTTCACAGCACTCACCACAGCACATACCCTCCCCAATGTTCATAACCCCAACACCCTGACCCTACCCTCCCCACCCCCCCGGCAACTCTCAGCTTGTTTTGTGAGATTAAGAGTCTTTTATGGTTTCTCTCCCTCTCGATCCCATCTTGTTTCATTTACTCTTTTCCTGTCCCCCATATTGCACCTCCATTTCCTCATATCAGGGAGATCATATGATAGTGTCTTTCTCTGGTTGACTTATTTTGCTAAGCATAATACCCTCTAGTTCCATCCATGTCATCGCAAATGGCAAGATTTCATTTCTTTTGATGGCTGCATAGTATTCCATCATATATATATATATATATCTATATATATATATAGATATATATATATATATATCTAACATTCATTTGTTGATGGACATCTAGGTTCTTTCCATAGTTTGGCTATTCTGGATATTGCTGCTATAAACATTTGGTGCACGTGCCCCTTTGGATCATATAGTAGTCTTCTTTACCTCTATCAGAACCCCAGGAAGCTTTATTTATTTATTTACTCACATAAACAGATGATCCAACACAACGTTTTTTGATGTTCAAATGTATTATAATGTCTTACCGCTTAACACTATGCTTACTGCTCTCTTTCACTGTCTGACTAAATCCTCATTATCACTATGCCATTTAATCAGAAAGAACATTTGAACTCAGAGTTCTCTACATATCAGGGAATGAAGACTCCACCCTTCTGTTTGTGCAGGTAAAATAAATGTTGATATTGTCTGTCCTGCACATACTCCATCCTGTTCACCAGAATATTCACCATCAAAATATATACAAAATAAAAACCGTACCTCACCACTTCTATTACCACCCAGCATGCTAAAAACACCATCATATGTTCCTGAATTATTGACTTGATTGATAACCCCACTTCCACACATGCTGCACTCCTCTCTCCCTGCAAATTTATTTTGTATAGCAACTTAACCTAAAAATCAAGTCAGATGATTTTATTCTGCTGTTGAAAGTCTTTTGGTATCTTCTCCTTTCATATTAAATAAAAACTGAAGGCGTTTCAATGTACTAGATGTCATGCATCTCTCCACCACTATGAACTCCTCATTGGCCTCCTTGCTTTTCCTCAAAAGTAACAGACCAGCTGTTCACACAAAGTCTATATATTTACTTGCTCTGCCTAGAGCAATCTTTTCCTTTAATATTTGTATAACACCCTCCTTCACTTCCTGGGTCTTTGTTCAAATAACATCTCATAAATGAGATATAACTACCCAACCCAAAATAAAATTAACTTTCATCCCAGCATTCTCCAATGGCTTTTTCCTTTCTTGTATTTCTTTGTAACACTTATCACCATCAACCATCCATCATTATTCTATTACTGGTTTATTTTCTTATTGGAGACAGAGAGAGAGAGAATTGGGAGGGGGCACAGAGGAAGAAGAAAACACCCCACTGCCTAGAAAGCCTGCGGGGAGTTACATCCCAGGACCCTGAGATCATGACCCAAGCTAAAGGCAGTCACTCAATGGTCTGAGCCACCGAGGTGCCCCTCTATTATTGGTTTATTTCATTATTATATTTCAAAAAAATGTAAGCTCTTTGTGGTCAGGTATTTTATATGTTTGATTAATTGAAGTATTCTCAGAAAGGTAGCTGGAAGATTGTAAGGGATCACTAAACTGTATTTTGTTGTTATTATTGGGCTCCTTTATGGGCTTTACCTCTTACGCTAGACGTCTATCCTTCAGATGTAAGCAATAAGAATAGAGCCCTGCTGCCTGTTCAAATGAGTAAAAAGCCTGTATTAAGTGGATTTTTAAAAGCTAAATGAATGGCTTAATAGTTGTATATAGGAGGAAAGGGAACATATTTTCCACGCTTTAGAAGTGGAGTTCTTTTATAGAGTTCTTGTACAAGCCTACACTATTGAACGATAAAGGGCAGTTGTACATTCCAATTATACAAACACTTTGGTAATTTATATCCTTTTTTTGTATTTCATGACTGGATCATTTAATTCCTTAGGAGCATTATAGCATTTCAGCTTTTCATGTTCAATAAACTTATTAGGGTTGCTACCTTTTTTATTCAAATGGAGAAATAGTCATGATTTAATCTAAATAAAGTGTTATTGATTGTGTTGTTTTCTAGGAATGAGTCACACATGCTCGTTTAAAAGTTTTGTTAAATTCCCAAGTCTGTCACCGATAAAAGCCTTTTGTAGATTAGTAACTTGATCAAAACAGAATAGTTATGTAACACTCAATTGTTATACTATCTTTGTTTCCATCTTGCATTGTAATAACACCCATCTTAACTCTGTTTAAAACAAGTCATCGCCAGATGGCTTTCTGGCATGGATTGCATGATATGACATCTAGTATAACTAAAAGTTTTTGGTTTTAGTAGCATATAAATCAATTTAGAAAAATATATGTATTTGAATATAAGGTAAAGTTTTATATTATTTGGGAATAGTAAACTAAACTTTTTTTTTGTAAATTTTTATTTTCTAAAATTTCATTGAGCTCTTTTGCAATAAGAAACAAGTTACAAAAAATTAAGGTTTATTTACCCCAATTCAAAATTATTAGGAATATAATCATAGAGGTTGAAGTATTTAAAATATTGAACCCAAAATATTTTATTAGGTAAATTCATTAATGCTGAGCATTCACTGTTAAAATATACTAATCCTATTGATAGACTGGTAGAAGCCTAAAATCAAATATTTATTAAATATTTATATCCATATCTTTTCATGGCTTGGTAATTCATTTCTCTAGCATTAAATAATATTCCATTGTTTGCATGTACTACACTTTATTTGACCTTTCACCTATGGAAGGATATCTTGGTTGCTTCCAAGCTTTTGTCAGTAATGCATAAAACTACTATAGACATCTTTGTGGGTATAGATTTCATCTTCTTTGGATAAATACCACGAACTGCTACTGCTGAATCATCTGGCAAGAATATGTTTAGTTTTGTAAGAAACTACCAAGTTGTTTTCCATTCTTTATTCTCAATAGGCATGGAAGAACATTCCTGTTGCTCCACATCCTCACCAACATTTTGTGTTCTGTTGTCAGTGTTCTGGATTCTGGGTATGTCTGCTTTCTCTTTTTTGTTTTAATTTGCATTTTCCTGATGACATATGATGTGAAGCATCTTTTTATATGCTTATTTGCCATCTGTAATATTTTCTTTTGTGAGGTATCTGCTAAGGTCTTTGGCACATTTTTAATCAGGTTTTTCCCCCATTGTTGAGTTTTAAGGGGCCTTTGTGTATTTTTGATTAACAGTCCGTTGCCAGATGTGTATTTTGCAATTTTTTTCTCATAGTCTGTTCTTTGCCTTTTCATTCTGTTGGCATTGTGTTACACAAGGTAGACATTTTTAAATTCAGTGCTTGTGCATTTGTAGCTAAAGTTATTTCCAAAACCAAGGTCATTTAAATTTTTTTCTATATTACCTTCTACATGTTTCATGTTTAGGTTTATAATCCAATCTAAGTTAATTTTTGTGAAGAGGGTATGATATCTGTCTGGATTTATTTTATTTTATTATTTTATTTTATTTTTATTTTATATTTTTACATTTAGCTTCACCATTACTCCAGAACCATTTGTTTAAAAGATTGTATTTTGCTCTCTTGTAATGCTTTTGCTTTTCTATTAAATGTAAAATATAATTGTTAATATGTATTCCGTTCCTTTAATCTAGTCTTTCTGTGTTATTACAATATCTTGCTTACAATTATCGTTAGTGTATACTTTTTTAAAAAGATTTTATTTATTTATTTGACAGAGAGAGAGATCACAAATAGGCAGAGAGAGAGATGAGGAGATGCAGGCTCCCTGCTGAGCAGAGAGCCCAATGTGGGACTCGATCCCAGGCCCCTGGGATCTTGACCTGAGCTGAAGGCAGAGGCTTAACCCACTGAGCCACCCAGGTGCCCCATCGTTATGGTAAACTTTGAAGGCAGTCCTCAGTCTTTGTTCTCCTTCAACACTATGTTGACTATTGTAATTCTTTGCTTCTCCATATAAACTTTAAAATAAGTTTGTTAATATTAAAAAAAATAACTTGCTGGAATGCATTAATTATATAGATAAACTTGGAAACCAGTGACCTCTTGAGCTTAGCAGGAGATAGACCATGGACATCAGTTGTCACAGTGGTGCCTCTGGCAGAACCTATTGCAAATCCCTAGGCAAAATGAGACCTCAAGGATCTAAGTGTCCACCTGTCTGAAAGCTGGGGAATCTAGATAAGGGAGGGAAAATTAGTTATGATAAAACATATCAACAAACATCAATAAATTTTGTAAAACTAATTGTCATGGCTCATATCCTATATGACCAACAGAGGGACCATCAAAAGGAAAGCATCCGTTATGTTTATTGTGAAATTTTTTATTCAAAATAAAGCAATGAGAGAGGAAGACACAATGAGAATATTACCTTTTTTTAAATGGTAAACTTCTTACAAAATGGAATAGGTTTTATATTTTAAGTAGTATATTGAAAAGTAAAACATTGGGGCACCTGGGTGGCTCAGTGGTTCGGGCTGCTGCCTTTGGCTCGGGTCATGATCTCAGGGTCCTGGGATCAAGCCCTGCATCGGGCTCTCTGCTCCGCAGGAAGCCTGCTTCTCTCTCTCTCTATCTCTACACCTGCTTGTGATCTCTGTCTGTCAAATAAATAAATAAAATCTTTTAAAAAAAGAAAAGAAATGTAAAACACAAAAAAATAAAATTTTAATTTAAAAAATTATGTAATTTTTTAAAAACCTTAAAAATAGCAGAACTGTTTTTCTTATAACTGGAAAATGCATTGTATATATATCTATCAAAAATAACTTGTCGGGCGCCTGGGTGGTTCAGTGGATTAAGCCGCTGCCTTCAGCTCAGGTCATGATCTCAGGGTCCTGGGATGGAGCCCCACATCGGGCTCTCTGCTCATTGGGGAGCCTGCTACCTCCTCTCTATCTCTGCCTGCCTCTCTGCCTACTTGTAATCTCTCTCTGTCAAATAAATAAATAAAGTCATTTAAAAAAATAACTTGCAATGGGAGTGCCAGGGTGGCTCAGTTGGTTAAAGCCTCTGCCTTCAGCTCAGGTCATGATCCCAGGTTCCTTGGATCCAGTCCCACATCAGGCTCTCAGCTCAGAAGGGAGCGTGCTTCCTCCTCTCTCTCTGCCTGACCCTGCCTACTTGTGATCTCTGTCAAATAAATAAATATAATCTTTTATAACAAAAATTTAAAAAAATAACTTGTCATGTCTGGAATCGGGATCATATGGAAAAAAATAATATCTGAGGACAATACTTCTGCCATGTTTTGTGCCTTGTTAATATTTTTAAACAGTCAGGCAACTTTTAGCTTTATTGAAATACCTGGTAAGATACCAGCAGTGCCTTTTGGAGCTCTATGATTATAAAAATTAATTGCAAATATTCAAAATGTTTACTATGGTGTCACTATTTAGGGCCACCACCAACTATGTTTCAGAAGTAAGCAAAACTGTTACTCTGCTGTAAGGCAAAAGGGCATGCTTTCAGGAGTTCCATCTGCTGTACCAGGATGTGAATCAAGTAATGATTTTTTTTAAAGATTTTATTTATTTATTTGACAGAGAGAAATCACAAGTAGTCGGAGAGGCAGGCAGAGAGAGAGAGAGAAGCAGGCTCCCTGCTGAGCAGAGAGCCCGATGCGGGACTCGATCCCAGGACCGTGAGATCATGACCTGAGCCAAAGGCAGCGGCTTAACCCACTGAGCCACCCAGGCGCCCCAGTAATGATTTTTGTCTATAAAATAATTCACTTTTCAATCTAACATTCCTTATTCCACATTATAATAATAAAAACTAGGAGGAGACTAAAACAAACAAACAACTACAACAACAACAACCAGCTTTTCCTTCAGTGTAAAAGTAAATATAACCTTATAAGTAACCTGAAATTTATTTTTAAATATTTTCAAGATAAGCGTTTTTGTTAGAAAACCATATATTTTATATTACTAAGAAATAACAGGCAAAGTTTTATTTACTTCTAAAAGTCTAGTTACTTCTATTTATCTATTAACTCATCTCTTTATGAAGTAGAACATGATCACACCTATTGTATCTACCCAAGTTTGTATGCTTTTTTTATTTTATGTTTGCTATTTCCTTGCTTAATTTTTACAATATTTGATACATAATAGTATCTTTAAGTCCATCTATGGTTTCACAGAATTTGTTTGAACTTCATCAAAATGTACCATACTTTTGCACTGTCCTTGTTTTACTTCTCTATTAACTTTCCAAGATTTATTCACTTTAGAGTGTGTAGCTATCATTTATTTTTATTCCTCCATAATGCTATGTTTACGAATTTTTATTTATCTGTACTTTTAAAAGTATCTTAATTATAAACCATTTCTCATCTCACGTAACACTCACGTTACTTCTACACTTATCAGATATTATGTAACTGAAAACCACAACTCAGCAACAATATAGCACCATTTTTCAAAATTAAATGGCTTACCAGAATTCTTTAATTCTATCCTTTATTTGTATTAGATGACCCTTTATTCTGGTATTTGGCATTGTTCATATGGAGGAAAGCTTATAAGTTGATATTCCATAAATAGAAGGATTTATTATGATTGATTAATTATTTTCATTTAGAATGCATAGAATATGGTTGATTTAATATTTCTTTCTTACTCTCTGCCTGGAACAGAGTGCTATCTATGTAATAGCCACTAAAATATTAAGTTAATTACCTGGACTTTAAACTTCATATGAATAGGAATAACATACAGAACTCTTCTCAGATTGGGACACCTGGGTGGCTCAGTCAGTTAAACGCTTGAGCCTTTAGCTCAGGTCATGATCTTAGGGTCCTGGGACTCAGTTCTGCAACAGATTCCCTGCTTAGCCGGGAGTTTGCTTCTCCCTCACCCTGCTGTACCCCTGCTTGTGCTCTCTCTCACTCAGAAATAAATAAAATTTAAAAAAAAATGAATTCTTCTCAGATAGCTAATATAGAGTATTGTCTTTGTATTCATCAAAGGGAAAGTGCCATATAATAATGAAATTCAGACTACTTCAAATTCATTTTTTAACCAGTAAGAAAGTACTGGAAACAAGCCAAAATGTCTATAATGAATTAGAGAAATAGATTGATTTTCAATATCTTAATGTTTCTAAAATAAATTGCAAGATTTTTATACTAGATATCAGTGTAAATATTCATTATACAATGATATTCTAAAAATAAACCTGAGAAAACTACTTGACATATATGATGACAAAAACGAGTTTGACAAAAGTCAGTTTGGGTAAAACTTACAACACCTACCACCTGAAACTCTTGTTCTATAATTTCATTATTTTAATTTACAAAAATACAAAAGTAATATATCAGAGTAAGTATATTGATAGCTTTGAAGGTATGCTCTGGTTGAGCACTGTTTACTATTGTAAGGGGAATCAAATATGTGATGCTTATGGTGTGACTCTATTAAAATTCAACAAGTTCAGAAGCATACGAGGAATAGAATAAAGACAAAAGATGACCGTTACTTATCCTAAAGATAGACAAAGGTATATATGTGCTAGTTGGGGAGAGAATCCAGTCAGTAGATGGAGGATGTGGTAGTGGAAAAAAAAAGACACAACGTTTTGGTTGAACGTTTAGCACTATATTTAACAAAGTGAAATTGTGTGTTAATAGCCTTGAATAAAATCCAAAAAATATTTTCAATTCATTGAAGATTATTTAGGAAAAACTTGGAAAATACAACTTGATAAGGATTCCAATAAAAGATTCATAAGCAATACAAGTTTCAGAATTTTTAGTATATTTTCCCTAAAAAGCCATTTGATTTAAATTAAAAAGAATTCTATTTACCTGCCACTTAAATAAGAGGAAATTATTTGGTTTTGTAAGAAGTAAATAAAATAAATTAACGTATCTCTAGATAAGCACACTAATTAAAAAATAATAGTGCTTAAGCTGTTCAGCAAACATTTGTAAAATTCCTTGCTATCAGCTAGCTCTGGAGTTCTGCTAGGTGAGCTAGGCCATGTATGTTACTGCTCAGAGTACTGACACAAAGCAATTGTCCCCTTCACCTCCATTTTTTGCTGTTGATATGTCATGCTATGTTGTTTAGAGATACATAGATGGCCCTACATGAAGGCCTTGTTTTGTGTGTATATGGGTGACTGTGATTTAACTTTCAAATCAGATGCCTCCTGATTTATAATGATTCAACTTACGTTATATTTAACAATGATGTGAAAGTGAAAGTGATTCAGTAGAAACTGTACTTTGAATTTTGAATTTGGGTCTTTATAAAAAGGGCCAGTGACATGTGGTTTGGTGCCGTCTTGTGATGCTGGGCAGGGGCAGTGAGCCACAGCTCCCAGTCCGCTAGAAGATTACAGGGGTGAACACCTGATATTCTTACAACCATTCTATATATAACCATTCTTCTTTTTTTTAGTGTAATATTTAATAAATTGCATGTGATATTTGATACTTTGTTATAAAATAGGCTTAAGGTAAACTATGATATTTGATAGTTTAGGGGTATTAAA
The DNA here is from genome assembly GCF_964662115.1 of Mustela nivalis. Taxonomy (NCBI): domain Eukaryota; kingdom Metazoa; phylum Chordata; class Mammalia; order Carnivora; family Mustelidae; genus Mustela; species Mustela nivalis. The sequence goes on from NW_028135694.1 coordinate 167,654, forward strand.
TGCATTTTCAATTTTTTATGTGTTTCTCTGTACATAGCCCCCTTGTAAGCTGAGGAAAATCTCTATATGTATATGTAGCCTTGGTATGGCTTACATATTATTGGCATGAAACATGTAGAACAGTACGTGTGCCATATAATTGTCTACAACATCAACAAGTTTTTTGAAAACTTGTGCCAAAGGGGTTATGTCTTTAAGGATTCTTATTTCAGAAGGGTTCTCTCAAACGTAAGATTGTTCAGAAGTTAAGTGAAAATCTGACCAAACTAAACATTTTTCCATTTTCCCTAGTGAGCAAAGATAGCTAAAATCTATCTGCCATTTTCAACACTGTACTCAACGACTGTAATTCTAATTTAAGAACAGATTATTTATATCAAAACCACATGTTGGCCTAATCTTACACAATATTCATAAATCTCACTCAGAGCCTTGGACACTTTTATTTGTTGAGTCTATATGATACTACGGACATTCATCTTTTTTGACCTCATAGCTTCATGTATGTCTGTAGTTTTGAAAATACATGCATCATAGTTCCATTGTAAAATGTCTGGGTTATAAAATGTGCTATGCTATCAAAATGGTACTAAGAACATACAAATGACCTGATGTAATGAACTGGACCAGATTGCCAGATATCATATCACATTTCATACCAGAAAGATTCAGTGTTAAGTTTTAAAATGGCCAGCTATACTTCGACTGAATTATAACTCATTTAACTTCTTTCTTTGTGTACAGTATTATACATTAGTCAGTACTATAGTAAATAAGTACTTTGGGCAGATGTAAATATGCTGTAATAAAAAATGTTTTTCTTCTTTCTTTTAGTCCTTTTTACTTGTAAGACTATCCACAAATACGATGCCTCCCCCAAAATGATTTGCAATCCAAATTTTTCTCTAAATGAATTTATAGCACAGAAAAAAAAATATATATACACTTACAGTAGACATGTTCAAAATTGTTACACAACAGCTGGGCCCTAAATGTAAGCAGTATAGTTGTTTTGTTTTGTTTTGTTTTGTTTTCTTTAAAAAAAGAGAGAGGTTATGTGAAATATTGGAATTTTATTTCGAGGCCTAGTATTTCAAGACAGTTAACTACACTTACGGTGTCAACAGCCTCTTGTTGGCAGTATGATTTTATTGGCTCCATGGAATAACAGCAAGAATTTACTATTGTTTCTTTCTTTTATGACACACACAGAAAAACAAATTGACACATTTGCTCAAGACCAACCAGAATCATTTTAACCTATCAAAATTGATGGGAGGCCTTCACTGCCAAAGTCACTGCTGGGTTTTCACAATTCATTGCAGACAATCTGCTACTCCCATTATGATAAAGGAGAGAAGAGTCATAATCAGGGAAGAAAGCTAGATTAAAATACTTGTAATTATCATTGAATTATTTAGCCTGCTATAGGATTATTATTATTAGTGTCATTTGATAATTTTCTCTCATTTTATTAAACACAACTGCGAGTAATTACCCTACCTAATATTTCTCTGTATTGGCTGACAAGCTAGCAAACATTCATGAAAATATCCATTAGCCACACATATAAAATGCTGCATTATGATGCTGTTGAATCAGAACATACCACTACCTGATCCTGTAGCTCTTTGAGGATTTGCAAATCAATTAATTCTATGTTTATTGGATTCTTCCCATACAATTAGAAAATTTATAATAGTGTCCATGAACATTATTAATTTTACCATTTTAAACCAGCAATCACACTTTGATTTTTACAACAAAACCAGAAATATAAACACACACATTTGGATCAGTTTTCTGTTAGTCTGTCTGGACTTCAAAATCCTATTCCTCAAGATAATGCACACCAAAGTTCTGGATTAAACAAGAAATTAGATGGCACCTGAACACTTGGTTTAATATTCTCCAAAGGACTATGCAACTTATTTCTTACATTATGACATTGTTTTACAGAGATCCACACTTTTACAATGTTAGTATTTTTAATAATCAATAAAGTCAATTAATCATGATTAAAAATCAAACATGAAAATTTCTACTTTTTGCTTTTGCCCCCTCCATTTAGAACTTATTTATAGCCTGATAATTCAAAGGTCCCTATGTTTATGAAAATCTGGACAGAAATAGCTCTAAGATCCCATTTAGAACTTGATATTAATCTAAGTCTGTTGGCTCCATTTATCCTGAGAGCAAAGAGTAGGACAAAGGATTTGAGTACTGTTAGTTTATCTGGGAGATTATCCAAGGTAGAAAAGAATGGGAAAGTGATACAGTGAAGAAGCAACTTTGTCAAAGAGGTACATTGTTGATATAATTGTTGTGGATAGAAAATGAAGGCTTGCTTTTACTGAAAGGTCCTGAGAAACTTCTTTACGTTGTCCTCATGAAGACCTGAAAACTGACAATTTTATCTATGGTTCTTATTTCCACTTCACTGAGAGCTGTCCTCAGAGGACATTAACTCTCCTATACTTTTGGGTTGTGTTGGACACATTCTAAAATGAGAGAGAGAACATGAGATGCTATCAGTGTTAAGTAACTGCAATTCCCATGGAACTAACTATCCACCACAGATTTGGCTATAGTCAGGTGTTGGACCGTGATATCAGAGGTATTTGAGGCAGTATCATTTTAGGTTAATCATTATATCTGAAATTTCCAAAAACTTCAACTGATGAAACTTGTTTATAAATCTATAAATATAACAATAAATCTACAGTATTCAAATTATTTTCATAGATATACACAGACAAAGCATCAATTGATTAATATTTAAATGTTACAAAATACTGAACTGAAAGAATTTGGTCATATAACAACGTGTAAGAAGTAGAACTTAGGTCTAAGTTAGAACTCAGGATGCATTGGAGAATCAGTTAAGAAATTGAATGGAGGGACGCCTGGGTGGCTCAGTGGGTTAAGCCACTGTCTTCGGCTCAGGTCATGATCCTAGGGTCCTGGGATCGAGACCCAAATCGGGCTTTCTCTCTGCCTGCCTCTCTGCCTGCTTGTCCTCTCTCTCTGTGAAATAAAAAAATAAAATCTTAAAAAAAAGAAATTGAATGGATGTCTGACTATCTTATAGGTTTGCTAAAAATCAGTGACTTTGTGTTCACGTGTGGCTATGTAGGAATTTTTAAATTTCTCTAAGAAGTTATTAAATTTGATTATATAATGGCAGTAAAGAATGGGGAAAAGCAAAGTACAAACCCCATAAAGACAAAGGCACTGAGTATGAGAAAAGAGTAATAGATAAGAAGAATCAATGCATTTGAGGAAAGTGCGAAGGAGTAGAGAGAGCATATCAGGTAATTTGGATAGGAAGGAGTTAGGAGGTAATTGCTTGATAAATTTTATATGGCCCACTTAAATGCACAGATTTCTCTTCTTTAATTTATATGGAGAACAGGGTGTCCTTTCTCTTCACTTTCAGAGCACCAGAGGTGTACTCTTTCAGACTGAAAACCTGAAAAGCTCAGGACTCAGTTGCTTAAGCACAGCTGAGAGGACATATTTCAATTAAGATTTACATTTTGCTGTATGTAGTAGACTTTCAAAAGTGGTTTAACCATATTTTTTCATTTAACAAGAAGACTACAGAGAGTGTTTTCTGGTGTTGGTTCAGAATCTTCAGAAAGTCAAGTGAACTATCTTAGAGGTTTTCATGGCTTTTTATTCACAGTTGCAAAAATTGCTGTTGGAGTTCTCACTATTAAGCCCACATTTCTGGCAGAAAGATAGAGGTAAAAGAGCATGATACTTTGTCATATGGTTACAATATAATATAGCACAGAAAAAAATATATATATACACTTACAGTAGACATGTTCAAAAATATTTACACAACAGCAGGGCCCTAAATGTAAGAGGTATAGTGTTTTTGTTTTTTTCTTTAAAAAAAAAAAGAGAGGTTATGTGAAATATTGGAATTTTATTTTGAGGCCTAGTATTTCAAGACAGTTAACTACACTTACGGTGTCAACAGCCTCTTGTTGGCAGTATGATTTTATTGGCTCCATGGAATAACAGCAAGAATTTACTATTGCTTCTTTCTTTTATAACACACACAGAAAAAAAAAAATTGACACATTTGCTCAAGACCAACCAGAATCATTTTAACCTATCAAAATTGATGGGAGGCCTTCACTGCCAAAGTCACTGCTGGGTTTTCACAATTCATTGCAGACGATCTCCTACTCTCATTATGATAAAGGAGAGAAGAGTCATAATCAGGGAAAAAGCTAGATTAATACTTGTACTTATCATTGAATTATTTAGCCTGCTATAGGCTTATTATTATTAGTGTCATTTGATAATTTTCTCTCTTTATTAAACACAACTGTGAGTAATTACCCTGCCTAATATTTCTCTGTATTGGCTGACTAGCTAGGAAGCATTCATGAAAATATCCATTAGCCACACATATTAAATGCTGTATTATGATGCTGTTGAATCAGAACATACCACTATCTGATCCTGTAGCTCTTTGAGGATTTGCAAATCAATTAATTCTATGTTTATTGGATTTTCCCATACAATTAGAAAATTTATAATAGAGTCCATGAACATTATTAGTTTTATCATTTTAAAACAGCAATCACTCTTTGATTTTTACAACAAAAGCAGAAATTTAAACACACACATTTGGATCAATTTTCTGTTAGTCTGTCTGGACTTCAAAATCCTATTCCTCAAGATAATGCACACCAAAGTTCTGGATTAAACAAGAAATTAGATGGCACCTGAACACTTGGTTTAATATTCTCCAAAGGACTATGCAACTTATTTCTTACATTATGACATTGTTTTACAAAGATCCACACTTTTATAATGTTAGTATTTTTAATAATCTATAAAGTCAATTAATCATGATTGAAAATCAAACATAAAAATTTCTACTTTTTGCTTTTGCCCCCTCCATTTAGAACTTATTTATAGCCTGATAATTCAAATATTTTAATGTTACAAAATACTGAATTGAAATAATTTGGTCATATAACAACGTGTAAGAAGTAGAACTTAGGTTTAGGTTAGAAATCAGGATGCATTTGAGACTCAGTTAAGAAATTGAATGGAGGGACGCCTGGGTGGCTCCGTGGGTTAAGCCACTGTCTTCGGCTCAGGTCATGATCCCAGGGTCCTGGGACTGAGCCCCAAATCGGGCTCTCTGCTCAGCAGGGAGCCTGCTTCCTCCTCTCTCTCTGACTGCCTCTCTGCCTGCTTGTCAACTCTCTCTGTCAAATAAATAAATAAAATCTTAAAAAAATTAATTGAATGGATGTCTGACTATCTTATAGGTTTGCTAAAAATCAGTGACTTTGTGTTCACGTGTGGCTATGCAGGAATTTTTAACTTTCTCTAAGAAGTTATTAGATTTGATTATATAATGGCAGTAAAGGATGGGGAAAAGCAAAGTACAAACCCCATAAAGACAAAGACACTGAGTATGAGAAAAGAGTAATAGATAAGAAGAATCAATGCATTTGAGGAGAGTGGGAATTGAAATACACAATGATTGTTGACTTTTTTAGATGGAGAAAACAAAACTAGCTTGCAAGAAGGAAATAACAGAAGACATGTTGTGATGTGAGACAGAATCCTGGAAAAGGCAGTAACGTGGAATAAAGGAGTAGGGAGAGCATATCAGGTAATTTGGATAGGAAGGAGTTAGGAGGTAATTGCTTGATAAATTTTATATGGCCCACTTAAATGCACAGATTTCTCTTCTTTAATTTATATGGAGAACAGGGTGTCCTTTCCCTTCACTTTCAGAGCACTAGAGGTGTACTCTTTCAGACTGAAAACCTGAAAAGCTCAGGACTCAGTTGCTTAAGCACAGCTGAGAGGACATATTTCAATGAAGGTTTACATTTTGATGTATGTAGTAGACTGTCAAAAGTGATTTAACCATATTTTTTCATTTAACAAGAAGACTACAGAGAGTGTTTTCTGGTGTTGGTTCAGAGTGTCCATCCCTCTGAACAGATTTTTCTCTCAAAGTCCAGGGCAAGAAATCAATTGTTACATATGTATTCACTAAAAAAGCAGCTGGAAGATGTTGAGCACTGTGGCCCATGAGATCAAGGCACCAGGACACACTTGTGAGTGGTGAGCGCCCAAGGCTGGAGGAAAATTCTAGAATAAAGTGCTCATTAGAGAGCCATACCTTTTCTCCTGTTTCCTTACCTCTCTGCACTACCCTCTTGTATCCACAGCATTGGAAATGCTTTTAGCAACACACCACACTGAATCACCACAAATTATGTGATTCTCTTGGTGGAAAACCAAACACTGTGTAAAATCTGTGGTTTTCTAGTCCATGCTTCTGGATGGAAAATAATTCAGAATAAGCTGCTAGGAGTAACCAAGAGAGATTTAATCTTCTGTTTGGAAAAGGGCTTCTATATAAGTGAGTAGAGGAACCTTTAAGAATTCTTCATGTTTAGGGGCACCTGGGTGGCTCAGCGGGTTAAGCCTCTGCCTTTAGCTCAGGTCATGATCTCAGGGTCCTGGGATTGAATCCTGCATCGGGCTCTCTGCTTGGCAGGGAGCCTGCTTCCTCCTCTCTCTGCCTTTCTCTCTGCCTACTTCTGATCTGTCTCTCTCAAAGGAATAAAAAAAATCTTAAAAAAAAAAGAATTATTCATGTTTAGGGGCACCTGGGTGGCTCAGCGGGTTAAGCATCTGCCTTTAGCTCAGGTCATGATATCAGGGTCCTGGGATTGAATCCAGCATCGGGCTCTCTGCTTAGCAGGGAGCCTGCTTCCTCCTCTCTCTGCCTTTCCCTCTGCCTACTGCTGATCTGTCTCTCTCAAAGGAATAAATAAAATCTTAAAAAAAAAAAGAATTATTCATGTTTAGGGGCACCTGGGGGACTCAGAGGGCTAAGCCTCTGCCTTTAGCTCAGGTCATGATCTCAGGGTCCTGGGATCAAGCCCCACATCAGGTTCTCTGCTCAGCGGGGAACCTTTTTCCCCCTCCCTCTTTCTGCCTGTCTCTGCCTACTTGTGATCTCTGTCAAATAAATAAATAAAGATTTTTTAAGAAAATAATTATTCATGTTTACATATATGCACCAGAATGCTATGTCCCTTGTCAAATAGGCTTCAAATCAACAAAAATGATAATATTTTACTTAATAAGTTTTTTAATTCCTCTGTTAACATTTTGGAATACATCATTTTAATGCACATCTGCAAATTTGCAATCACTTCATGTGAGACAAGGAATGCTTAAAAAGGCAACCAGGGACACCAGGGTGGCTCAGTGGGTTAAGCCTCTGCCTTTGCAGGGTCCAGGGATGGAGCCTTGCATCAGTCTCTCTGCTCAGCCAGGAGCCTGCATCTCTCTGTCTCTTTCTGCCTGCCTCTCTGCCTGCTTGTGATCTCTCTCTGTGTCATATAAATAAATACAATCTTTAAAAAAAAAAAAAGGCAACCACAAAGAATTTACAGTTTTGGACAGGAGTTTCCCTTACGTTTGGATAAGGATGCAAATTCAACTTCATAATAAATTACACTGCATCATAAAGATTAAATGCACTTGGGATTGCGTTCTCTCCTCCCTCCACCCTATCGTACACACAGCTGCCCGACTAATCTTCCAAAAACACAAATTTTCATGTGCTGCTGCTTTTCAAAACTAGCTCCCTGGCTTCCTGTTGCCTGAAAAAATAGTCTCAAATGCTTTTGTCTGGCATTCAGGGCTCTCTAGGATGGGCACTCTGGCCAACACATCACTGCTCGTTTGTTCCACCACACACAAGTGGATCTCGGGCTAGTTATTCAGAGACCCACCTTCTCACTGACCCAGCAAAGGTCTCGTGCATCTATTAAACTCATGGCTTACTCAGTGATGTTCTCAAAGGCCATTAGTGGGTGACATGACACTGCTAGAGTCAGGAGCCAGTGTGAAGTTGCCGCTGCCTAAGTGCATGGACTGAAAGCGGGAACGTTGATTCTCCAGGAGAAAACTGGGGCATTGTTATGAGAAGGCAGACGGCAAAACCACCCAGGTCCCCTATGACTGCTTTAACACACTCTGGACAAAATTTAAGGAGACAAGTGAACGTATTAACTCCCACTTAGGCTGTAGAAGGCAAATGCAACGGAGGGAAGGCGTTATCTTCTTCTGGAACAAACCACTTAGCTCCAGCTACTTTTATAAATAGATCAGACCCTGTCCAGGAGCCCACTTAGCTGGGTTCATTTGTATACAATGTCCATACCCTCAGGAATATTAACATTTTATCTCAGATTGCATTCATTTAAATAAAACTTAACAAAAATGGTGTGAAATGAACAAAAACACCATATTCTGTGATGAATCAAATGAAATACATTTTCAGTTGCTGTTTTCCCCATTAAAGATAAAATTTCTGATAACTGTCATTATTTGTGAAAAGACACAAGACCAACAGTTTGTGTGTATGTGTGTTTTGGTTTTTGGTTTTTGGTTTTTTTCTTCCCCTTAAGGCTATAGCCATATTGTCACTAATAAAGATCTCAAATTTGCCTGGAAGCTTTCATGGCAAATTGTCAGTCTGAGGGTAGTCACCATCCAGCCAAATGGCTTTATACATCATCAGTGCCTTTCTTCCACACACATTCTCTTCCTGGTTTAAACATTAGTTACCCTGGTTCTACACTGACACAGTATTTGCATCTCTCTCCTGTCCATAACTCCTAAAAGTTGGGGACCTCTCACTTTGGTTTCCCCAGAGCATGACATTTTATTTGGTGCTTGGGGGGCAATGGGAAGTTCAAGAAGTATGTTAATACTATCACTCAATGTATTGATCCATGCTATGCACCAACAGTGTAGTAAATATCGTTCATTTCTTGTAACAAAGACAGTAGGAACTTCTCCCAAGGGATGGAATTCCAAGGAAAGAATGAAGGCAGGAAGGGAGCTGGTCTATTTGGACCTACTTTGTGAGAGACACTGGTTTAGGTATTTTTATGTATACATTATACCACTGAACTGTCACAATCCTGAAAATTCTTCCATGCTTGGGTTTCTATGTAGCAAGTTTAGCAAGCCACCCAAATTCACATTGACAGGCCCGTGAGTAAATCCAGCATGCTTGACTCCATGACTGTCAAGTCCACTAGCCCCATATATCATGAATCTGAGATTCATGAGTGTGTAGGTGCTATCAGGAAATGTCAAAAATGCCCATTTCAGGGACACATGGATGGCTCAGTTGGTTAATTGTCTACCTCCAGCTCAGGTCATAATCCCAGCATCCTGGGATCGAGTCCCCCATCAGGCTTCTTGCTTACCAGGAGCCTGCTTCCCACTCTGCCTGCCTCTCCCTCTGCTTGTGCTATCTCTCTGACAAATGAATAAATTAAATCTTTTGTAAAAATCTTGTTTAAAAGGCCCATTTTAAAGAATGTTTTAAAACATTGTTTGGACAGCAATAGAAGCAAAAGCAGAATGACATAATGTAACGACAGATAGTTTATGTGGGAGCCCTTTGGGTACTCTGGTGGATGAATGTTTTTAAATTAGTTTTTCATGGACATGGGGAGTTAGAGAGGAGAAGGGAGGTGGGAGAAATTGGAAGGGGAGCTGAACCATGAGAGACTATGGACTCTGAAAAACAATCTGAGGGTTTTGAAGGGGCGGTGGGTTGGGAGGTTGGGGTACCAGGTGGTGGGTATTATAGAGGGCACTGCTTGCATGGAGCACTGGGTGTGGTGCAAAAATAATGAATACGGTTATGCTGAAAATCAATAAAAAATAAATTAAAAAAAATAGTTTTTTGTAAACTGCAAAAAAAGAAAAGCACTCCCATTTATAGCGTACACTTTATGGTTCACAAAGCACGTGCCAACAATAAAAATAATGATGGGTTACCGTTACAATTCATAGAAAAGTAGGGACAGGGAAATTGAATGAAAGAGAATAACAAAGTAGGTTCATAATTCCATCGTCCTTGTAAAAAAAATTAACCTGAAAGTGCGTTTCTGCCACCTCTCTCCTGTTTGATCTGCTAAAGAATGACCACAATACATGAATTATAGTTCGGGGTTTTGAAAAGCACAATAGCTTTATACCAACACTTGTGCTTTTATTTATTTATGTATGTATTTATTGCTAACAAGATAGCTCGATTTGATATGCGGTTCCTGACATCCAACCTCAGAAGTAATTCCATCTTCATGAGAAGTCAGAAAGAACCACAAACTAACCTCAAAATAGATTCAAAGAGAAAATATTCTTAAAAAAATTAACCTTCCTGGGGCACCCAAGTGGCTCAGTGAGTTAAAGCCTCTCCGTTTGGCTCAGGTCATGATCCTAGGGTCCTGGGATTGAGCCCCATGTCTGGCTCTCTGCTCAGCGGGGAGCCTGCTTCCACTTCTCTCTCTGCCTGCCCTCTGCCTACTTGTGATCTATGTCTGTCAAATAAATAAATAAAATCTTAAAAAAAAATTCCCTTCCTATCAGAAGCAGACCAAACCACTAACAAATTCTCCAGAAAGCTTCATCTAAAAGGTTGTACTTTCTTCAGACACCCAGCAGGACCTTCTTCTCTGGGCCTGGTATTTCTTCAATGGCCTATTCCAGAGAAAAAGACACTAAACTACTGAGCGCCAAGGGCCTCAGAACCATGAAAGAGATGATAGGGGCACAAAGCACGCCTCTGGTCACCAAGAGGGTATGTAAATGTTTGCTGCTTTTCTGCATTTTTCAAAGCTGAGTTTTTAGCTGGAGGCCGTTCCTTTATGATAAATTGCTGATAACATATAGTAAAATCCATTATATGATCTTTTACAAACCATTTCCTATCTTTGCATTCTCATGTGCCAAGACAGACACGGATTATTTAAAACCCTGAGGAGTGTGCTATTGCATTTAAATTACCTGTAACCTTCGTGCAATAGATTTATGATTGATGATAGATTTAGTTAAAAGATAACTCTTTTAAATATTTATTCTCAGTAAACGATTTCAAACTATGCTCATTTAAGTAAGTTGGTGCATAATCCCTTTTCTATTAAACCATAGTGCAAGGACCAATGCCGCGCTTCCGCGAGAACCCCAAGCTCTTTTTCTGGAATGGCCATATGCCTATGTACCAGGTGTCCTCTTTTCACTAGCTTTGTGGAGCACCTACCATGGAGGTCATGTAATAACCAATGACCAAAAAACAAACAAAAAACCCAAACATCCAGGTCGAAGTTATTCACGCCTGCCATCATGTAAAGGCAGACCCTGGCTGAAGACCAGGAGACTGCTCAAATAGCAGGCAGGCATTTCAGCCCAGGCCTGTGCTGGGGAAGCTGGTTCTGGGCTTCTGGCGCAATCAGGAAGCCAGCGAAGTGACCTGGGAGTGCAGCCTGGTTTAGGGCAGATGATCTTTTCACAGCCAGGCTGTGCGTGGACACCCGCTAGGGGAGCCAGGCTAGGAGGCCACTGAGCTCAGGCGCTGGCCACGCTCGCAGGCCTCCCGCGGCTTCACCCCGTGCCCTGGCCCTGGCCTAGGCCTCAAGAAGGAGGGGGGCGGGGGCGGCCCGGAGAAGGGGCTTTGCTAATTGCCAAAGCGGGAAGTGAGCTCACTGAGGACTTGGCAGAGAGTCTGGGAGGAGGTGGAGGGGCTGGCGGAGGAGGGGCGTGCAGCGCCGCTGTGCTATGCTGCAGCCCAGTCGGGACTGCAGGACCCACAGGACTCGCCGCCCCTGCGCTCCTGCGCTCCAGCCCAGCCCCTGAGCCTGCTCTGTCCGGCTCCCGCGGCCGGCTGCCCCTCCCAGCCCCATGGCTTCTCCTGACCACCCTCTGCGCGCAGGTAAATTGAAACCGCTCCGCGCCCTCACCTGGAGCAGAAAGCGCGGGCCGTGAGCTCGCGGGGGTGTGGGTACCCAGCCTCCCGCGCCCTCGGGGCACCGGGACCACCCTGGACGCCGCGCCACACCCAGGTCCGCAAGGATCAGGCCGGGGATGGCGCCGCCCGAGGTGCCCCCCGCCAGCGGCGCGCTAGCCCCCATCGTTCGGCACCCACATGCGCGGGTGCCAAGGTCCCCCTTCTCTTGTCTCCCGCCATGGCCCAGCCGCTTTTGTTCTGGACTTGGGATCCTAGGTGGAAACTAGTCCCTCAGACCTCCCTGGCAGCAAGGAGTGCAGGGAGGGATTCTCGGGTTTTCCACCCTGGCTCTTCCTCTCTCCACATTCACATGCCTTCTCTTGTCCCTTTCCTCTCCTCATTGTCACTTTTATTAAATGGTTTTGTTCTGCATGTTGACCCGCAGAGCGATTTCATGAATGAATATACAGGAAACTGAGTCGGAGCCCACCTGTGGAGGCCTTTCATTAGAATGGTCTCTGATTCTAGCCTCAGTTCAGAATACTGCGTGTACGGGAGGACCGAGTCCAGATGTTTCTTTCATCTCTGACTTGAATTTGAAATCCTCCTCAGACTTCAGCTTCCAGGATTGCTCCCGTCCTTGCTCTCCCACTGTCTCGATGGGGATCCGCCATGAGTGTTGAACACAGGAATGAATGAATGATATATACCCCCAGGTCGCTGGGGCTTTTTCTTGTTTTGCTGAGGTTGGAAAGGCTTGGGAGAGACCCCCTGTATGCAGATACAGAGCTGCATGCAATTGCTTAGATAAACGTGTTCCCCACTTAATTGCTTGGGCATTGAACATTTCGCCCTTAACCTGTGGCTTGAGCAGTTAGGAGGAGACAATCTGGAGGTGAATCAGAAGATGGCTGAATCCACATGGTGGTGGGCTGGGTTTGGGAGATTTTCCTGGAGATTCTAAAGAAAGATCTAAATTCTTCCAATGGGGAGTGGTAAACATTTTATCAATGGGAGATGGAAAATAAATTGTCTGGTTAACCTTTCCCTCCCCCTCAAAACCCATTATTTGAAAAAACAAAAAAGGAAGTGAAGGGAGAAATCCTCCCACTCCCATCCCCACTCACCTCCATAGCCACCTCCTCTTCCAAGACCCTAACAGACAAGGTGCCAAGAAGTGTTAGGTACCAGCAGTGGTCTCACAGCTCATTCAAGGATCATGGTGAAAGTCATTCAAAGAGATTGGGGGGCACAGGGATCCAATTAAGGGGGACAAGTTTAAGGTTTGCCTGGTCCCCTAAAAATTAATGGCACTAGAGAAGATGAGCTTTGGGAACTATAGCTTAATGGATACAACGTGTAAAAAGCTTCAGTGAGTCATGGTGGGAAGAGGCCATGAGGGCAGCAAAGACAGTCTTAGATGATGCTATTAATAGCACTACAGGCTCTAGATTTCCTGTGGTGGTGTTCTTGGCAAGACCAGCCCGGCCAAAGTGGATACTCACAACCTGGAACAGAGGGTCTTGGAGATCCCAGCAAGTGAGGTATGATGAGAGTGGAAAATGATAGGAGGTGTCCTTTGGAAGGACTGTCTTCTTGGCTTTAAAAAGGAGAACCCAAATCTGTAGGTGAAATCTTCTTGGCTACAAAGAAGGCCGAGGCCTCCTAAGGTCAAGGTCTCCTCGTCACTTGCAAAGATGTCGAAGAACATATTCAGACATATCAAAGATGTCCTCATGTCCATCCGTTCCCACTCTGGAATTCTATCAATAAGGTGAGAGTACCTGTAGTTGGAAAAAAGATCTAAAAAGACTTCCCTTTCTCATGTAATCTCTGTAACCTCCCAGACACACCCACCTACCCCTTCCAGTGCTGTAATGAAGCTACAGCTGGTGCCAATTTGTGGAACTCATCAAAGGCTATTTTCCCTTATATACCCCCGACCATGTTCCCATGCTCCCTCACCTGATTTCCTGCACTCACCTCCCACCTGGTGTGTTCACACCTGCACGTGCCTTTTACCAACCCCTTTGGCAAAAGGCAGCCAGAGTGACCTTTCAAAGACCTATCAGTTCCTGGCATTTGTCTCCATAGAAATCTGCACTGATCTTCTAACAAATTCTCAGTCCTCCAAAGGCATCCATAATCCTCCCATCCGTCTCTTCCTAACCTTCCAATTGACTGATGCCTGTTCTGCCCTGTCTTTCTGCCCTTCAACCACGCTGCCTCCCTCTTCCTGTGGAGACCCCTCATGGTGCCTGCCTCCAAGCACAGGTGATTCCCATTGATGGGAAGACCCTCTTCCTCTCCCCCGTCTCTCCACTCCAGTTATTCCCACTTATTCGTGAGCTCACAAGCCCCATGGTACACACTCTCCATGCAGCCTGCTCTCTCTTTTCTAGCACTGGCCTCCGTTTCTAGCTGTGGTTGTGTCAGGGATGTCCCTCCCCAGCCTGCCTCCAAGCTCTCCGTACTTTTAGCTCCAACACCTGACACAGTGCCTGGCACGTAGTAAGCCCTGGGTAGCTTCTAAGAGCCTCACTGAGGGACTGAAAGTGTTTTAAAAACGTCACCATGTAGGCTCCAAACTGTAGGCAGAAAAAGCTTTGCCTGGATTGACATTTTAGAGCCGTTTTCGTCAAGTTAGATGTGTTCACTGACTTTACCTTGTAAAATTAAAAAAAAAAAAAGGACCTCTGTATCGCTTCGCATCTAACGAAGGCATATGTATACTATTAGACCACGTTATGAGCTTAATGGAAGGAGACAAGATTTTTTCGCTAAGAAAATATATAAGACTGTTGAGGTCACGTGGGAGGAAATAGTCCGTTTGTTGGAGCATTGCTATCTTACTCTATCACAGCCACTAATAAAAATCTGACACGGGGTGAGTCAGAATTGTCTGTCGGAGAGGAGTTAGATCTGGCTCATGTTCGTACAGACATGAAAGCCAGGAACGAAGAAGCAGGCTTTGAAAGCCTGGGTTGAGGAGGCGGTGTGGTTCACTGCGATGAGCTAAGTGCCCAGGGCCACTGGCAGACAAGCGGGCCTGTGTCGTTTGTTCTGGGTTCACTCTTGCGCCATGTGGTGAGGCTAGCAGCTGGGAGCAGCTCAGGACAGGACCTAGTGGCATCTTACCTCTACACCCTCCTGTGGGCTCCAGTGGGCTCCAGTGGGCTCCAGTGAGTCCCAGGGGACAGCCTGCCTTCCTTGCAAAGCCCAGTAGCACTCGGAGCAGAAACTGGAACCAAATAGTGAGCACCCTGTTTGACAAGTGGGACCAGCCACCTCTTCTTCAGATGCAGGGGGAGCCCTGGCGTGCTGACTCCTCCCTTCTTCCTTTCCCCTTTCCTCCCTCCCTCCCTCTTCCCTTCCCCTCTCTCCTGCCCTGGTGGTGCCCTTGCCCGAAGCCCACTTCATCGCTTTTCCTTTCTTACATGCCTGTCTTCTAGAGTTTCTTCTCTCCTCCCAATTACTTCCCTTCGTCTGAATCTCCTCTTTGGTCCCTTTGTCCCCGCTCTCTGTTCCTCCTCCCCTTCCCTGGCCCCTGTTCAGCTCCATCCAGACTGCAGGCAGAGCTGGACTAAAATGCTCACTCGCTAGCTCAGCCACACTCCAGAGAAGTCACTCTTCGGTGGCCACCTTCCTGACCCCCTGGTCCTTTCTCCACTTATTCAGCTATTGCTCTGAAGTCTGAGGAGGACAGAGCGGGGCTGCCGCAGAATCAGGCCAGAGCAGAAACCAAACCATATGTCCACACTCTCCCCCAGTACTGCTGCTCTGAGAGCTTTCAGAGTCCTCAACAGGGTTAGTATTTAGGGGCTTCTTCAGAACCGGGATTGAAAACAGCCATAGGTTAAAAGAAAAGCTATGGCCCCCACACAAAAATAATAATCACAAATGAAAACTAAGTTAGCTCTGAAGTACCAAAGTCGAAGAATTGCCTTGAATCTGTCACTAGAAAGCACCCAAGGCTTCAGTCTCTGGGTTCTGGGTGCCCTGGGAATGGCAGGATGCTCTGACCCCCTTCCCTCTTCATCCACTCCCAAAGAACGTCCTCTGAGGTGGTATTCAAACTTCCTCTGAGAAACTGTCTCTGGGAACTGTAGGCCCTCGGCTGCTGGGACGAATGAGGGTGATGTCAGGACCTGATGGGCAGCTTTACCAGGAGACTGTGGCTTCGGGATGCAGTCCTCAGGTCCCATGGTCTGGGTGAGATCAGGGTCTTTCATTGGAGGAGGACAGATGAGATTTCAGATTTTGAGTTGATTCTGGGATGATTAGTGCTTTGGAGGACATTGGGTGAAGGTATTTTGCACACGGGAAGGACACGAATTTGGGGAGCCAGAGAGTGGACTGTTAAGAGCTGACCTGCATTTCCCCCAGAAACCTTGCTGCTGTCCTTATCTCTGGTACCACAGAACGTGACCTTATTTGGAACTAGATTCCTTACAGATGCAATCACATTACAGTGAGGTCGTTAGAGTGGGCCCTAATCTCCTGTAACTGACCTCCTTATGTAAAGGGAAAATCTGGACAGAGAGATGCCCCTACTGTCAGTGGTGGGCAGTGCATGAACTTATAGAACCCTGACAGTAGTGGAAAACACACTCAGGTGGGCACTAGGTAAATGGGAGCTCTAGTGGAATTTCAGATGAAGATGCTGTGGACCTCGGCTTCCCAGGTCATAGTGACGTTAGGATTTCAAATTCAAGTCAGAGAAGAAAGAAACATCTGGACTCGGTCCTCAGGTTCATGCAGTATTCTGAACTGAGGCTAGAACCAGAGACCATTCTAATGAAAGGCCTCCACAGGTGGGCTCTCACAGGTGGGCTCCGACTCAGTTTCCTGTATATTCATTCATGAAATCGCTCTGCGGGTCAACATGCAGAACAAAACCATTGAATAAAAGTGACAATGAGGAGAGGAAAGGGCCTTGAGAAGGCATGTGAATGTGGAGAGAGGAAGAGCCAGGGCGGGGTAGAAAACCCAAGAATCCCTCCCTGAGCTCCTTGCTGCCAGGGAGGTCTGAGGGACTAGTTTCCACCTGGGATCCCAAGTCCAGAACAAAAGTGGCGGGGCCACGGCTCAGGATGAGGGAAGGGGGTCCTCGGCACCCGCGCGTGGTGGTGCCAAACAATTGGGGCGGTTGTGCTCGCTGCGGGGGGAACCTCGCCTGGCTCTGTCCCCGGCCCGACCCAGTGGGGACCCGGGTGCGGCGCGTCGTCCGGGGTGGTCCCGCTTCCCCGGGGGTCGCGGGAGGCTGGGTCCCAACACCCCCGCGAGCTGGCGGCCCGCGTTTTCTGCTCCAGGTGAGGCGAGATGCGGTGTCACTTTACCTGCTGGCAGAGGGTCGTCCAGAGAAGCCAGGGGGCGGGGCAGCGCGGCTCAGGAGCTGGGCTGGAGCGCGGGTGTGCGGAGGTCCTGCAGTGCCAACTGGGCCACAGCAGAGCACCGCGGCGCTGCGCGCCCCTCCTCCGCCAGCCCCTCCACCTCCTCTCAGACTCTCCACCGCATCTTCCCCGAGCTCACTTCCGGATTCCGCAATTAGCAAAGCCCCTTCTCAGGGCCGCCCCCGCCCTCGCCCCCCTCCCCCTCCATCCTGAGGTGCGGGCCGGGGCACTGGAGCCAGCGAAGCCCAGGAGCCTGCCAGCGTGGCCAGCGCCGGTGCTGAGCGGCCTCCTAGCCTGGCTCCCAGAGCGGGTGTCGGTGCGCTGCCTGGCTGCAAAAAGATCATCAGCCCTAAATCCTGGCTGCACTCTCGGGCCACTTCGCTGGCTTCCTGATTGTGCCCAAAGCCGGGAACCATTTCCCCAGCACAGGCCTGGGCTGAGATGCCTGCCCGCAATCTGTTTGAGCAGTCTCCTAGTCTCCAGGCAGGGTCCGCCTTTGAATGATGGCACCCGCAAATCACTTCGACCTGGATGTTTGGTTTTTTTGTTTGTTTTTTGGTTATTGGTTATTACATGACCTCCATGGTAAGTGCTCCACAAAGGGAGTAATACATATGTGTATGGACATTCTAGAAAAAGAGCTTGGGATTCTCGCGGAAGCGCGGCATTGGTCCTTGCACTATGATTTAATAGAAAAGGGATTATGCACCAACTTACTTAAATGAGCATAGTTTGAAATCGTTTACTGAGAATAAATATTTAAAACAGTTATCTTTTAACTAAATCTATCATCAATCATAAATCTATTACACGAAGGTTACAGGCAATTTAAATGCAATAGCACTCACTTCAGGGCTTTAAATAATCCGTGTCTGTCTTGGCACATGAGAATGCAAAGATAGGAAATGGTTTGTAAAAGATCATATAATAGCTTTTAATATATGGTATCAGCAAGTTAACCTAAAGGAGTGGCCTCCAGCTAAAAACTCAGCTTTGAAAAATACGGAAAAGCAGCAAACTTTTACATACCCTCTTGGTGACCAGAGGCGTGCTTTGTGACCCCCATCATCTCTTTCGTGGTTCTGAGGCCCTTGGCCCTCAGTAGTTTAGTGTCTTATTCTCTGGAATAGGCCATTGAAGAAATACCAGGCCCAGAGAAGAAGTTCCTGCTGGGTGTCTGAAGAAAGTACAACCTTTTAGATGAAGCATTTTGGGGAATTTGTTAGTGGTTTGGTCTGCTTCTGATAGGAAGGGAATTTTATTTTTAAAGATTTTATTTATTTATTTGATAGAGATCACAAGTAGGAAGAGAGGCAGGCAGAGAGAGAGGAAGGAACAGGCTCCCTGCTGAGGAGTGAGCCTGATGTGGGGATCGATCCCAGGACCCTGGAATCATGACCTGAGCCGAAGGCAGAGGCTTTAACTCACTCTGCCACCCAGGTGCCCAAGGGAAATTTTTTAAAAATATTTTATTTATTTATTTGACAGACAGAGATCACAAGTAGGCAGAGAGCAGGCAGAGAGAGAAGTGGAAGCAGGCTCCCTGCTGAGCAGAGAGCTAGACATGGGGCTCAGTCCCAGGACCCTAGGATCATGACCTGAGCCAAACGCAAAGGCCCAGTGAGCCAAACTCACTGAGCCACTCGGGTGCCCGAGGTAGGGATATTTTTTTAAGAGTATTTTCTCTTTGAATCTATTTTGAGGTTTGGTTTGTGGTTCTTTCTGACTTCTTAGTAAGATGGTTTTAATTCTGAGGTTGGTTGTCAGGAACCGCATATCAAATCGACCTATCTTGTTAGCAATAAATACATAAATAAATAAATAAATGCTCAAGTGTTGGTATAAAGCTATTATGCTTTTCAAAACCCCAAACTATAATTCATGTATCGTGGTCATTCTTTATCATATCAAACAGGAGAGAGGTGGCAGAAACGCTCTTTCAGGTTAATATTTTTACAAAGAAGATTGACTTATGAACATACTTTGTTATTCCCTTTCTTTCAATTTCCCTGTACCTCCTTTTCTATGAATTGTAATGGTAAACCATCATTATTTTTATTGATGGCACGTGAGAATTAGAGATCAATGCCCAAAGTGAAAGCAGAAGGCAGGTTTATTAAAGCAACAGCACACTATCTGAGGGAGAGCAGGTGGTATTCCATGAGGTGGAGCTGGCCCTTACATTGTTTTGGGATTGGATGAAGAATATTTGGATCAACAAAAAAAGTGATTATTGCTTCTCATGTGCCCTAAACTATATTAAGTCTTAGAACAAGAGACGTTCTCATCTTGATGCCCCGCAGCTGTTAGTCCCAAGGTACAGAGGGCACTAGCCACGACCAACAGGCCCCAAGTGCCATGTACAGACTCTAAGAGCAACAGCCTTTGAGAGAGGAAATGGTTGAGAGTGGGCTTTCTGAGGTAGAGAATTACTAGCTCAGAAACTAGGAAAATTGACACAGAATCGGAATTGATGTCCCTACATGACAGAGTTGGTGAAACTTCCCTTCTCAGAGATCTTGAGGCTCCTCAGAAATGTAGTTTTCATTTTGGACAGAACCTTCAGGATAAATATGATCTGTTCGAGTTCCTGGTTCTCTCATCAGGACTGTTTCTTAGGCTTCATTGGCACAAGCAAAGGGTTTTGATAGTCCAGGGTAAATCCTGACAAAAGCAAAGCACGGTATCTATGAAAAACTAACCACTCCGAAGAGAACAACGGATAAAAGGCCAGGCCGCCCTGACACTGCAGGATAGGTAAGGTAGGTCCGGCAACAGGGGTAGAAGGGAAGTGCCCATCTCCTGCTAGAAGAGCTAGAGAAGACCCCTTCCGGAGAGACCACCAGGAAAGGAGAGCAGTAGGTGCTGATGATGAAGAATATTTTAATCAGCAGAGAAGGTCAAAATGACAAAGATCCAGGATCAGAGTAAACATATGGGATTAAAAAATAGAAAAAATTAAAAAAATGAATTTTTTGAAAGACTTTTTTTTTAAAGGAATTTAAACAAAAGTCCCATTTAATAGACAGTTGGCTGTTTAAACCAAAAGTACAACTCACTGAGAGAATCGCCGCATTATTTATTGGGGTAGAAAGGACCTGGAATGTAGAAAGACCCATTCTGCAGAGGAAAAATAGAATCGCTAACAGGCCTCATGCCTTGCACAGCCAGTGGCTAGAATCCCTGCTCATGAGACCATTTTAAAAGCTCTACTCATAATGTAACGGAAGGTGTCCTTTCCCTACAATTTTATATATGTCATTAATTTACTATATCTGGATACAACATATTACCAAACAGGTGTTAATCAAAGACTAAATCATTTTTAATGGAACATAATATTTTGAACCTACATCTATCAATCATTTTTTCGATCTAACATTTATAGTCTCACTAAACAATTTATCAGTTGTCGACAAAATTAAAAAAAATAGGATAAAAAGTCGTGTTTGGAAAAGTAGATTTTCTTTGAAATTTGCATTTTTTTTAAAGATTTTATTTATTTATTTGAGAGAGAGACAGTGAGAGAGAACATGAGCGAGGAGAAGGTCAGAGGGAGAAGCAGACTCCCCATGGAGCTGGGAGCCCGATGTGGGACTCGATCCCGGGACTCCAGGATCATGACCTGAGCCGAAGGCAGTCGTCCAACCAACTGAGCCACCCAGGCGCCCTGAAATTTGCATTTAAATGAAAATATTTGCTGATATTTTTTAAACTTTAATGTAATTTTTTATATATCTGACCTATCAGGTGATATAAAATTTTTGGAAAAAATATGACTTTTTTTTTTTATCTTGGTTGAAGGTATTAATAAAGAGCAACTGTTTGTATTATTTTTATTGTGATTTTTGAGTTTTTTTTCAATTTAATTTGGACAAATGTTTTAATAGCCACTTCTAGAGTTGGCCCTGGAGAATATCTTCCTTTTTTTTTTTCTCTTCCCAAATCTCTGAAAAACCCTGACTAATTCACATTATCACAGTGATATCACAGTTCAAGTTTTTCCAAACACTATAGCTGCAAAATAGAAGGAAGCTACTCAGAATGTAATGCTATTGTGAATGATTGAGAAAGAAAACATTATTATAATTAAGCTACCAGGATTCAATGTATTTTATTGTTGCTTAGAAAATCTTAGCATACCCAGACTTTACAGAGATTTGATGATCCTAAGAGGAGCTGAACTCATGGACCAAAATAACTATGCACATAAAAAGTACAATTACTTACCTAAAAAAGATGATGTGGTTAACTTTATATGGCAATCCAAGTGTTATTGGAACAGGAATTTAAAAAATAGCTTAGGGGCGCCTAGGTGGCTCAGTGGAATAAGCCACTGCCTTTGGTTCAAGTCATGATCTCAGGGTCCTGGGATCAAGCCCCCCATCAGGCTTTCTGCTCAGCAGGTAGCCTGCTTCCCTTCCTCTCTCTCTGACCGCCTCTCTGCCTACTTGTGATTTCTCACTGTGAAATATATAAATAAAATATTTTTTTTCAGCTAATATTTCTTTTTTTTTTTAGATTTTATAATTTTTTATTTTTTATAAACATATATTTTAATCCCCAGGGGTACAGGTCTGTGAATCACCAAGTTTACACACTTCACAGCTCTCACCAAAGCACATACTCTCCCCAATGTCCATAATCCCACCCCCTTCTCCCAAAACCCCTCCCCCCAGCAAACCTAAGTTTGTTTTGTGAGATTAAGAGTCACTTATGGTTTATCTCCCTCCCAATCCCATCTTGTTTCATTGATTCTTCTCGTACCCACTTAAGCCCCCATGTTGCATCACCACTTCCTCATATCAGGGAGATCATATGATAGTTGTCTTTCACTGCTTGACTTATTTCGCTAAGCATGATACGCTCTAGTTCCATCCATGTTGTCGCAAATGGCAAGATTTCATTTCTTTTGATGGCTGCATAGTATTCCATTGTGTATATATACCACATCTTCTTGATCCATTCATCTGTTGATGGACATCTAGGTTCTTTCCATAGTTTGGCTATTGTGTACATTGCTGCTATAAACATTCGGGTGCACGTGCCCCTTTGGATCACTACGTTTGTATCTTTAGGTTAAATACCCAATAGTGCAATTCCTGGGTCATAGGGCAGTTCTATTTTCAACATCTTGAGGAACCTCCATGCTGTTTTCCAGAGTGGCTGCACCAGCTTGCATTCCCACCAACAGTGTAGGAGGGTTCCCCTTTCTCCGCATCCTCGCCAGCATCTGTCATTTCCTGACTTGTTGATTTTAGCCATTCTGACTGGTGTGAGGTGATATCGCATTGTGGTTTTGATTTGTATTTCCCTGATGCCGAGTGATATGGAGCACTTTTTCATGTGTCTGTTGGCCATCTGGATGTCTTCTTTGCAGAAATGTCTGCTCATGTCCTCTGCCCATTTCTTGATTGGATTATTTGTTCTCTGGGTGTTGACTTTGCTAAGTTCTTTATAGATTCTGGACACTAGTCCTTTATCTGAGATGTCGTTTGCAAATATCTTCTCCCATTCTGTCAGTTGTCTTTTGATTTTGTTAACTGTTTCCTTTGCTGTGCAAAAGCTTTTGATCTTGATGAAGTCCCAATAGTTCATTTTTTCCCTTGCTTCCCTTGCCTTTTGCGTTGTTCCAAGGAAGATGTTGCTGCGGCAGAGGTCGAAGAGGTTGCTGCCTGTGTTCTCCTCAAGGATTTTGATGGATTCCTTTCGCACATTGAGGTCCTTCATCCATTTTGAGTCTATTTTTGTGTGTGGTGTAAGGAAATGGTCCAATTTCATTTTTCTGCATGTGGCTGTCCAATTTTCCCAGCACCATTTATTGAAGAGGCTGTCTTTTTTCCATTGGACATTCTTTCCTGCTTTGTCGAAGATTAGTTGACTGTAGAGTTGAGGGTCTATTAAATAAAATATTTTTTAAAACAGCTTAAAAGTGTATGATAAAATAATGATATACATATACAAAGAAAAGAAAGATACTATACTGTGAATATAAATTAAGTGAAAATTGTTGAAATAAAGAATACAATAAATGGAGACTAAGATGAATATAGCTGTAAAATGAATAAGTGAGTTGGGAAAAACAAACAAACAAACAAACAAACAAATTAATGACTTCTGCCCAAATGCAGCAGAAGAGAAAAAAATAAAGAAAATATTTAAATAAGTACTGAGATAAAGTTTGGAGAATTAAAGAAAGATAAAAGATACCAGACTTAAAATGATGCCAAACATGAGAAATCAGAAACAAAACAAAACAAAAACCACACACACAAAAAACCACTCATATAGGGCATCTGGGTGGCTCAGTGGGTTAAGCCGCTGCCTTCGGCTCAGGTCATGATCTCAGGGTCCTGGGATCGAGTTCCGCATGGGGCTCTCTGCTCGGCGGGGAGCCTGCTTCCTCCTCTTTCTCTCTCTGCCTGCCTCTCCAACTACTTGTGATTTCTCTCTGTCAAATAAATAAATAAAATCTTTAAAAAAAACACTCATATATATTATGGTGAGTTTTAAGAATATCAAAAACAGAGAAGAGCATAAATGATGCCCAAGAGAAGAACAGATCACCTAAAATGTACAAGAATAATACTGACAGCAGAATTCTCAATAGTAATAGCATATAAAGGAGACAGCTGGGTGTTTGTATAGATGGAAAAGATATTTGAAACTAGATATTATACATCAAGCCAAATTCTTGATTAAATTTGAGAGCACAGTAAAAATACAATGAAGCATGTTAGGTCTTAGAACATTTATCACACAGAGACACACATTTTAGAAAACTTCCTTGGAGGACAGCTCAATTTAGATAGAGAAAACAGAATTATGTACTCAAAGGCACATTTTGAAGGAAGGATTGAATATAGTCTGCACTGCAAATATTCTTTAATCGTATGTTCTGAATTTCCTAAATTTAAGAAGTATTTGTTCAAATATTTATCTTTAAATAAACCCTAGGAGACTTTTTCTTGGATTCTGGAAAATCAGTCCATTTGGATACAAATCTTTTTGTCACTGATGGAAATTTTGATAGCCCTTAACTGTGGAATGTCTAATGTATTGTTACAGCAATTGTGATTTGCCAATACATGGGTGATGTGTGTGTGTTGTGCGTGTTTATTTTTATTTTTGATGGTTTTACTCTTCTATGAGATTTTTAAGTAGACATAATTTTAATAAATTATGATTTGTTGAAATTTATCTGAGGTTATATATAATAAAATGAAATTTGTGTGAACTGAAGAAGTACGTCTCCATTTTCTTTTTTTAAGAGTAGACTGGTCTTTAAAAATTGTCCAAAGAAGTACATTATATTCATTATTAAATTTGATAATATACAATAAAGTATTTATGGTCATATGGAACCATATCAAATTCTACTATTAATTCATATTAATAATTACCATAAGAGGAAAAAGGGATATTTTTCAAAATGAAAATTAGTGTATTTTTCAAAATATGATATAGTGTTATTCACTGAACAGAGGGAACAAATGTCAAAGTTTAACACAGTTTACAGAATGTTTTAACATAAATTGAAATTTAAATCTGACCAAATTTCACAGTTTTAAGTAAAATGATAGCACTTTAAATCCTTGAAAAGTGGTAAGTGACCCAAAACATTGCTTAGAAAAACAAATTTAACACTACACTAGTCTGAGATGGTTAAGTTTATGGTACAACTTGAATTGTGTATCATCAAATGGTATATTTTTTTCTTTTGGTCTTGTCATTATATTTTATTTTAGCCATTCTGATAAGTGTGTAGTGATATCTCAGTGTCATTTTAATTGCATTTCCTTGATGTCTAATTATGTCAAATTATATTATTTTGATGTTTAATGTTCTGAGCTTTCTCAGTTCAAGACCATGAAGCCACTTAGGAAAAATAAGTTGCAGATGCACTCATAGACCAACTCTTATTTAGAAATAAGAACAAACATTACTACCCATTTCAACAAAAAATAGATTTGTTATGCAGTAGGGATTTTATAAATTACCTGACACAACTTATATAGTAAGATGAAATGGGACAGGCGGCTTCTTGCAGATATATACAACATCATTTTAATTTCAATTTTCAGTATAATTTTTCCAAGGAATATATATTTAATGTAAAATGTAAACATTTTAAACTCTGTATATGGAAATTAAATCAATTTTAAGTTTATAACAATCAAAATTAACGGAAGTTTATTTTAAATTAGTTAGCTATCTCTGCATTGCAAGACAGAATAATCAAGAATTGGTAAGAAAAAAATAATCTCTGTAAAATTACTGGAGGTGCATTATAAAGTGTTCGGTAACCGATCAAACTCACAATTTGGATTGAATGGCAAGTGACTTTTAAAATCTGGAACTCATTGACAATTTCTTTTTCTTCATTGTGTCTTAAATGTGGAACAACAATGAGGTATTTCAAAGAGGTGAACCACAGATAAATTTCTCTAAGAGTGGGGTGAGGGTTACTCAAAAAGGAACTTGACAAGGCTTTTAAAGATATCGACAATCATTATAACATAACGTGACTGATTGTTACCGTGCTCTTAACTGGGCAAACACTTGTTGGCTTCCAAGAAAGTCTAACATAGTTGAGATGGTTCTAGCGGCCTTCTAGCACAGGGTCTCATGAGGCAGGGATTCTAGCCAATGGCTGTGCAAGGCATGAGGTCTGTTAGTGGTTCTATTTTTTCCTCTGCAGAATGGGTCTTTCTACATTCCAGGTCCTTTCTACCCCAATAAATAATGCGGCGATTCTCTAAGTGAGTTGTACTTTTAGTTTAAACAGCCAACTGTCTCTTAAAAAGGACTTTTGTTTAAATTCCTTTAAAAAAAAAGTTCTTTCAAAAAAAATCTCTTTTTTTTATTTTTTATTTTTTAATCCCATATGTTTACTCTGATCCTGGAACTTTGTCATTTTGACCTTCACTGCTGATTAAAATATTCTTCATCATCAGCACCTACTGCACTCCTCTCCTGGTGGTCTCTCCGGAAGGGGTCTTCTCTAGCTCTTCTAGCAGGAGATGGGCACTTCCCCTCTACCCCTGTTGCCGGTCCCCTCTACCCCTGTTGCCGGACCAACCTTACCTATCCTGCAGGGTCAGGTCGGCCTGGCCTTTTATCTGTTGTTCTCTTCGGAGTGGTTAGTTTTTCATAGATACCGTGCTTTGCTTTTGTCAGGATTTACGCTGGACTATCAAAACCCTTTGCTTGTGCCAGTGAAGCCTAAGAAACAGTCCTGATGAGAGAACCAGGAACTCGAACAGATCATATTTATCCTGAATGTTCCGTCCAAAATGAAAAATACATTTCTGAGGAGCCTCAAGATCTCTGAGAAGGAAAGTTTCACCAACTCTGTCATGTAGGGGCATCAATTCCGATTCTGTGTCAATTCTCCTACTTTCCCAGCTAGTAATTCTTTACCTCAGAAAGCCCAATATCAGTCATTTCCTCTCTCAAAGGCAGTTGCTCTTAGAGTCTGCACATGGCACTTGGGGCCTGCTGGTCATTGGCTACTGCCCTCTGTACCTTGGGTCTAACAGCTGCGGGGCATCAAGATGAGAACGTCTCTTGTTCTAAGACTTAATATAGTTTGGGGCACATGGGAAGCAATAATCACTTTTTTTGTTAATCCAAGTGTTCGACCTTTCTTTTTTTTTTTTAATTTTATATATTTATTTGACAGAGAGAAATCACAAGTAGATAGAGAGGCAGGCAGAGAGAGAGAGGAAAGCAGGCTCTCCGCTGAGCAGAGAGCCCGATGCGGGACTCGATCCCAGGACTCTGAGATCATGACCTGAGCCGAAGGCAGCGGCTTAACCCACTGAGCCACCCAGGCGCCCTTTTTTTTTTTTTATTAATTTATTTATTTTTTAATTTTTTTAAAATATTTTATTTATTTATTTGACAGAGAGAAATCACAAGTTGATGGAGAGGCAGGCAGAGAGAGCCCGATGCGGGACTCGATCCCAGGACTCTGAGATCATGACCTGAGCCGAAGGCAGCGGCTTAACCCACTGAGCCACCCAGGCGCCCTTTTTTTTTTTTTATTAATTTATTTATTTTTTAATTTTTTTAAAATATTTTATTTATTTATTTGACAGAGAGAAATCACAAGTTGATGGAGAGGCAGGCAGAGAGAGCCCGATGCGGGACTCGATCCCAGGACTCTGAGATCATGACCTGAGCCAAAGGCAGCGGCTTAACCCACTGAGCCACCCAGGCGCCCTGTTCGACCTTTCCTAATTATTCTAGTACCACAATTTAATTGTTCTAAGATTTGTCTTCCCCTCCCTCCCTTTTTAACATCGCTTAAGGTGGCACTCACCTTGCACTTGAGGACATATCCTAGTTTAACTGACAGCATTTCTTTTTCTTACTCGAACATAAAGTATAGTGCATCTTACCCTTGATGAAAGCTAGGATGCAATTAAATACTCTATTATGGTTACGATTCTGATATTTGAATTCCTCCGGTAGCTCCCTGTGCCCCCACAGTGTAGTACCTCACCTCCTCTGCATAGTATACAAACCATCTCACTCCCAGTGTTAACCCCGGGGCTCAGCCTCCATCCTCAGGTGATGCTGCCAGATCAGCTGTCCATTGTCATGAACTTGCTGTAGTTTCCTGAATGCACTGTGCTTCCTCCTGGCACTTTGAAACTTGACACACTCATCCTCATTCTTCGCTTTGCCCTTGTCTATCACCTCCCCTGAAAATCTGTTCCTAAGTGGCTTTTCCCAGCTCCAACCTACCCTTGGCAGTCTTTTATCTCCCTGTGGTAAAACCTGTCACATTGCACCATGAACATGCTCGTTGCCCCCCTGAGAAGAGAAAAGGGACAGTGAGGGCCCCCCAGCATTTGCAGCTCTAGTGCAGAGCCCCATGCCTGGCTTGCAGAAAATGCCAGATCATGAAGACAAACGGAGATCATCCTCTGGCTAAAACCAGCTCTTCTTTGCCTACCGCAGGATCTGGATCAATAAAGAGCAGCCAGTTATTATTGCTGTTTTTCTAGGGATTTTTTCCCCACATATTTCCTAGGTTTTTACTCTTTTTATAGCACTTTAATTCAGGCTTCAACCACTTCCTAGTCAGATCAGGTGAAATCATTTTCCTTCCCATAGCCTCGATGTATTTCACACCTAGTAATTCTTTTTTTAAAGATCTTAGTTACCCATTTGAAAGATCACAAGTAGGTAGACAGGCAGGCAGAGGGGGGGTGGAGAAGGCTGCCCGCTGAGCAGAGAGCCCAATGTGGGGCTCCATCCCGGGACCCTGAAATCATGACCTGAGCCGAAGGCAGAAGTCTCAACCACTGAGCCACCCAGGAGCCCCCATATCTGGTAATTTTTAATCAACGTGGATTTGCTGCATCAAATAGTTCCTTCTTCTTCAAATAGAAATATATAAATATATTGATCAAGTCACTCGCATGTCTTAGGAGAATGTCATACCTTTAGTAGCAAACTTGAAATCTTGGCCATTGGTTTTGATTTTTGTTTTGGTTTGATTTGGTCCGGTTTTTGTAATTTCAAAAATCCCTCCAGCCCTTGGCTCTGTCTGACCTGAGTGCTTTCAGCTGTTTCTGCCAACAAAATTGTCCCTGCAGCCAAAACTCTCATTGTTTACAGTGGCGCCCCCTTCTGAACACTTTGTTAATAAAAAGCTTTTTTTTTTTTTTTTTTTTTTTGGCTATGGTAAATGTGGAACAACAATGAGGTATTTCAAAGAGGTGAACCACATATAAATTTCTCTAAGAGTGGGGTGAGGGTTACTCAAAAAGGAACTTGACAAGGCTTTTGAAGATATCGACAATCATTTTAACATAACGTGACTGATTGTTACCGTGCTCTTAACTGGGCAAACACTTGTTGGCTTCCAAGAAAGACTAACATAGTTGTGATTGTTCTATCGGCCTTCTAGCACAGGGTCTCATGAGGCAGGGATTCTAGCCACTGGCTGTGCTAGGTACGAGACCTGTTAGTAATTCTATTTTTTCCTCTGCAGAATGGGTCTTTCTACATTCCAGGTCCTTTCTACCCCAATAAATAATGCGGCGATTCTCTCAGTGAGTTGTACTTTTGGTTTATTAATTGGCAGTAGGAAAATTATTAAAAAAATATAAGCCATAAGCCAATGAACTTGGGAAAATTATGAAGAATCTACATAAACATTAATAGAAACAATATGAATTTGCCAAGGCACATTCACATTTTTAAAAATAATTTAAAAGGGGAACAATGTGCCATAATACATATATCAATGTTTTTCATAGAAGTTTAGTTTAAAAAATAAACATTTTAAATAATTTATTTGGAAAATGATATCACATATCTGAAAATCTTGGAAGAAGAAATGGATAACCATGACTAAACAAATGTAGCAGAAAAATGATTTACAATAATAGATAAAAGCTATTCAAAAATGCAGTTAATATTGGCCAAAGCTTAGAAAAATCGATAAAATATAAAATGTAAAATGAATTCATTAGTGAAAAATATAATCCTATTAAATCTAATTTGGAAAGAACTAATAATATATTTTTTTTGCCTGAATCTGCTCTGCCTTTCATTAGGAGGGACACTGACCACTGAGCTCCTCTCTCATGCCCAGTAATAGTAAATCAGGGACATTAATTACTTCTGGGATGAATTTTAACCACTGTGGATAGGATACAGAAGCCAGTGGTTTAAACAGATTCTTTCTTGTTTCAGGAAAATAATTCTGAGATGTATTCTGTGCATTAGGATTGATGCTCAGTTGTCTACAATCATAATCCACTCAGTCTGAGCTCATATATGTTTCTCCTGGACCTTTTAGCTCTTCTCATTCTCTCCTCTTCCACGTGATCAAATCCCAAAATAATTATTTAGGTTGTGTATGCAAGTCCTGATTTTGAAGGGAAACTCAGTTACAGAAAGAGATGAAAATAAAGATACAGGGAAAAAAATGGTGCACTTGGGTGACTCAATTAGATAAGCATCTGACTTTTGATTTCAGCTCAGGTTGTTATCTCAGGGCGATGAAATGAAGCCCCTATAGGCTCTGTGCTGGGCAAGGAGGTTGCTTAAAATTCTCTCTTCTTATCCCTTTCCTTCCACCCCTCACCTCCCATGCTGTCTTTCTCTTAAATAATAAGCACTGCTGAACTATCTTAGATTCTGTACCTTCTCTCCAGCCACGAACCTATCACTGTCTTTAACTCTTGAAAACTTCATTAGACAAATTAATGTGGTGAAGGAAGCAATATGAGAAAGCCTATTAATCTGATGAGCATG
Organism: Mustela nivalis; assembly: GCF_964662115.1. Lineage (NCBI taxonomy): Eukaryota > Metazoa > Chordata > Mammalia > Carnivora > Mustelidae > Mustela > Mustela nivalis. The sequence goes on from NW_028135694.1 coordinate 198,143, forward strand.
GAATTGAACAAACCCTATAGATACTTTCCCTTTGACTTCTAGCCTATTAATACCTACAGTGAGTCACATACACTCAAGATTATTGTTTTTATTGTATACTTCATATATTCATTCATTTTTAACTCGTTATCATTTTGTTGAAGTGTTAAGCCATGGTAATAAACAAACTTTTAATTAACTTTTCCTCCTATGATACAAAGATAACTTGCACTTGAACTTTAGCTAATTTTATGTTCTAAAATTGTCAAAACAAAATGATCAAGGTTTCTAGATTATTTACTGTATTTTCTACTATATAATATTGTTCTTTCTCTTCTGTATAAAGAAAATGAATGCTTGGGGCTCTTGGGTGCCTCATTGCGTTAAAGCCTCTGCCTTCTGCTCAGGTCATGATCCCAGAGCCCTGGAATAGAGTCCCACATCAGGCTCTCTGCTCAGCAGGGACCCTGCTTCCCTTCCTTTCTCTCTGCCTGCCTCTCTGTCTACTTGTGATTTCTGTCTGTCAAATAAATAAATAAAATCTTAAAAAAAAAAAGAAAATGAATGCTTGATAACTAAATGAATGCTTTACTGAACAAATTAAATATGGCAATAGCATTTTATTTTATCATGCTTTACATAATAAACTATAATATTATATCACTGGTCTACAAATAATCTACTCACATAGTCATTTGGAAGCTTTTAGCAAAAGAATTCTTCCTCCTGATTGTAGTATAAAAGCCACAGAAATATACAGAAGACTCCTAGGATAGAAAGTTAAACCCAGTTATCCATGATGCCTTGAGTAGGACCTGACCTATGTATGTCCTGGGATGCACTAGTAACTGTTACATGTGATAGGATTATATTTAATATATACAGTTTCATTTACTTCACAAAGGAGATATAAATTTGAGAATAAAATATTTGATGAATATTCAATATTGTTCAACAATATTCAATTGTTTTCATATATATAAACATCATTATTTATTTATGTAAATAAATGCATTGTCAGTAAAATCCATTTACTTATCAATCATAAGGGTAATTTTAAGTACTAAGAATAAGAAATATGTGAAAGGATAAGTGTTCGAGAGTGCAGTTTGTGGTAATTAATATAATATGATAGGCTCATAAAAAAGATATATTACTTGAACTTAAAAGCTTCTATAATTAAGCGATGACCACTTGAAATTTGTAATTAGTCTTGCTGCAGTTTTTCCTTGCACTTACTGCCCTTCCCCAGAAGTTCATTAAGAATTTCTGTGAATGTCCTTTTTTTAAATCTCATTCATGGATTCCACTGCTGCTCACAAAACAAAGCCAAAAAGAGAGGTAACTCTATGTGGCACTCCATCCACAAGCAATACATTGATAAATAATTAAAAAGCTCTCTACTTCATTTGTTACCCATTCAGCTGATGATTTAAATGAGTAACTGAGGCCATTTTATCAGCACGTTTAATAGAATGCGACTCAGAAACTTCACAGTGTTATTTAAGAAGAAATGTTCATGTGTTAAGGTTTTTATTTTTTTAAAATCAACAAAATAATTTTCAAATATTAAAAGCAAATGTCTCCTTTTCCTCCAAGTTTCCTTGCTATGTCAAAGTTATAAATAAATACATTACAATCGTATTTTGAGTAGTAGATAAAAACAAATGTTTTGAAACTGTCTGCGGGTTGAGTGTCTGGGTTAACTTGTATAAATATCTGAACTCAATGTATTTAGACTTTATTAGATGGTTTATTTTAGACTATTTAAAAATACATGCTCAGATAATGACTTAACATTATTTTATTCATTTTAATAAATAAATTATTTTATTTTATCATGTTTAGATATTTATTTATTAAATTAATGATTCAATATTTATTAATCTAAATTTGAAATATTTTAAATTCTAAAAAATATTTATTTAATTAAATTGATATATTTAATATAAATATTTAATAAATTATTTAATCATTATTATAATTATGTGATACATTATGTATTGTGTAATAATTGCATTTTAATAAATAAATAAATGTATTATTTACATTATTTTATTTTATTTAGTTGACAAAGAGCGGGAGAACGCAAGCAAAGGGAGCTGCAGGCAGAGGGAGAGGGAGAAGTAGGCTCCCAGCTGAGCAGAAAGTTCAACCTGGGGTTCCATCCCACGACCCTGGGATCACCCCCTGAGTCGAAGGCAGATGCTTAACTGACTGAGCCATCCAGATGCCCAAGGCTTTGTATTTTTAGCTTCTAAATATTGATGCTGCTTCATCTCTGGAGTTAGTAAATTGATGTTGAGAATTCATATCAAAGAATTGATAGTAGCTGTTAAACAGAAACATGTAATTTAGGGGGAAAAAAAGAACAGAAGGAAGAGAAAGGCCAAAAGTCTAAAGCACATTAATATAAAATTTAATTAGATAAATAAAGCTGATATTCCTAAAGGGGGCTAATAAAAGAGCTGCAAAGAGCTGATAGGATTAGGAAAATTTTCCACTCCTGGTCATTTCATAATTTTAAACTATTCCTTATTAATAAATATACTTAGTTCCAGAAACACAACCACATAAGGACATTTCCACCAAGTTTCCTCTAACAGCATTTACAAATTAGATGTTCAAACAATGTAGTTCGTTATATGTTGCATCTGTATCTTAAAGTTTAAACACTTTCTGTGACACATTTTCTAACAATTAAAATTATATATATATATATATATATATATATATATATATATATATACCTTATCCCTAAATGGAAAAAAAAATATATATATATATATATAAACCTTATCCCTAAATGAAACCTTTCTTTATTTATTAGCTTAAATAGGTAAATTAGCAACAACAACAACAACAAACAGCTAATATTATAGAGGTAGGAACAATTTACCTTTTCATTCATTGCTATTTTCTAAAAATTCCTATTTTATTTTTTTCTCAAGTCTGTCATAATAATTTTCTAAATCTCCTGCCTTATTCAAATTTTTTCTTTTAGTGGAAATCTCTATTTCATATTTATTTTCTCTTCCTCCACTCTTTGATCTAATATCAATGTATTATTAGATTTTCTGTTTTTCTCTTTATCCAGATATATCTTTTCTTTCTTTGTTTCTTTTTTAAATAATTTGATTTGCTGGCATTTTACATCAGTACATGCTTTCTTATGGATGTTAGAAATGTCTGTGGAACTACTAGAAGAATAAACGTTTTACCTTTAAGAAGTTTACAGTCTAGAGTGCCTGGGTGTCTCAGTTGGTTAAGTGTCTTCCTTCAGCTTAGGTCATGATGCCAGGGTACTAGGATCCAGTCCTGCATCAGCTGCCTGCTCAACAAGGAGTCTGGTTCTTCCTCTACCTCTGCCCCTCCCCGCCCACTCTCTCTCTCTCTAATAAATAAATAAAATCTTTAAAAAAAAAAAAGACTTACTGAAATCTGAGACTGAATTACTAAATTCAGTCTTAATATAAGACAGCTAAACAAAGCAATGATCACAACTGGAAAATTTAGTCAGATCATGGTTTAACATTTTTGGTTGACACAGGACCTCTTTCAGTAACAACTTTCCCTAAATATCAATTTCTTTTTAAGGCAAAAATTTTTGACAAGAAATTCAGATCCTTCTCATCATTTTCATATCAATTTAATGTGACATCCTTGGAGTATATAATCAAATATGTAATTATTCTATCTGTTGCCTTGTATATTGCCTGTATCTTTTTCAGACTCAAAGTTCCATTGAGGTAGAGTTTTTTTGTTTTGTTTTTTTTTAAAGCAGAGATTTTTAAAGTGTTTGATATATACAAGATGCTTAATAAGTGTTTACAAAACCTATGTATTTCAGAAGCCTTAACCAGGCTTTAAAATAATGTAGGTGATATTAGTAGTCATATCAAACAATTTGTAGGTTTCAGTCATGTAAATAACTACATTTCTCAGAGACAGAGAAACATACAAATGATCTGGGTCCAGTAGGATAATGCTAGCATGTGTTGTAAATTCTCTTATATGACCTTATTCTTGCAAGAATTGGTTATGTGGCAGAAAAAAAGGTATCACTATCTTATACTTTATTATTTAAAGAGATTTATGGAAGTTTTTAATATCTTACACTACCCCTTTGTTTCAGTGGACCCAATTTCCGTGGTAATGGTGAGAGGAAAGTAGGCAATTTAGGCAGCAGCAAAAATCTCCTACAAGGCACTATAAAATCAGGCTTGTTCTAGATCATGGGTCTCTCCAAAGGGGAATGTTAAGGGGTAGGATGGATGATGGATGCATTGTGGACTTATAACTATAAGATTAATACTGTTATGCCCCAATAATGGGTCTATGATTATAGGAGCGAGACTGATGTAAAGCGAAGGTCAAGCAAAGCTTTATTTCATGCCGAGCATCAAGAATCTAACCGAACGTTCGGGGCCACACCTCTTACGAGAGAAGGCAACCCTTCTCTGTTTCACAGTCTAGCTTTTAAGGGAAAAGGCCAAGCAGTCAGGCCTGGCCATGCACAGGTGACCAATGAGATTTTAACACACACAGGAAACTCCACAGTGAGGCTAGGTGACCAATTGAGGTTCAATTTACCCTAGTATAAACATTTGACCCAGCCTATTACACCTTGATTAGGATTGGTGCCAAAAAGGTTCCCAAAGGGTGGAGGGGTGGGGCATACTCCTTAGTATCTAGGGAGACAAAATGCAAACACCGCCCCACCCCCCGCTGATTGATGTCTCCACCTGGCCTGACCCACCCTTGTATATGTACTTTGTTACCTGGAGCTGATTTCCAGGACTTGTTTTTAAGTGAATCCCCTGGGGGAAGGGGAGCAAGGACAGTTTAAGGATTAACCTCAATGAAAGCCTCTTGCTAAAATATAAAAATATAAAATAGGTCCTTACATTACAACAACTCAGTAGGGAAAGTCCCAGTGTGGTGATAAAAGAAGTGATGTAACTTGCATTGCACATTTTATTTTTAAAACGTGTAAGTTGTATTTTTCCCTGCCATGACATCATACTTTATCTTCATCTCTGTCTACTAGTTTAAAACTAGTTAAACAAACTCAACAATTTTTTAAAAAAATATTTTATTTATCTTTTTGAGACCAAAAGCCAGCGGGAGAGAGAGAGAGAGAGAGAGAGAGAGAGAGAATGAGCAATATGGGGCTCGATCCCAGGACTCTTGTGATCATGATCTGAGCCAAAGGCAGACACTTAACTGACTGAGCAAATGAGACTCCCACAAACTCAACAATTTTATAAAATTTTTATTTGTTGGGGTGCCTGGCTGGATCAGTCAGTAAAACATGTAACTCTTGATCTCGGGGTTGTACATTTGAAATCCACCTTGGGTGTAGAGGTTTTTAAAAATAAAATTTAAAAAAATTTTTTTTTCATTTTTTTATTTAAGCCATTGTATGGCAGTGTTGATCACTATATTATACACCTGAAACTAATATTAACCTTATTTTAACTAACTGGAATTTAAATAAAAACTTTAAAAATAAAATAATAATAATAATCATAAAAATAAAAAAGAGGAAAAATTATTTGGCAGGCAATTTTCTTAATTGCATTATTATTTATTATTATCATAGTCTGTGTGTGTTGGTGGGAAGTGGCTGGTATTACAGTGAGTTCCATATCTGTGTTACACTGAGGTCCATGTCTGTAGTCAGTCTTTTTTTTTTTCTTTTAATTTATTTTCAGTGATCCAAAATTCATTGTTTATGCACCACACCCAGTGCTTCATGCAATAAATTCCCTCCTTAATACCAACCACTGGGCTCACCCAACCACCTACCACCCTCCTCTTCAAAACCCTCAGTTTGTTTCTCAGAGTCCACAGTCTCTCATGGTTTGTCTCTCCCTCCGATTTCCCCCAGCACACTTCTCTCCATCTCCCAGTGTCCTCCACGTTATTCCTTATGTATTGAGTCTTATAAAAACTTTTATTTCTTTCCCTATTCTGCTTTGCATATGCTTACCTTAGATGTTAAAATGTTATAAACCTCTCCTGCCTGGTCCATTTTCTCTCTCTGCTCTCATGATTTCTCATGCTCTCCCTGCCAACCCCACATGCCTTACAATATCTGGATATGACTAATCTCTTCCTGAGCTACTTTATTCTACTCTGCCATATGGTTGCCCTTCCCTCTTCTGTACCATAACTTCTATCCCCTGCATTTGTGCTTTAACAATACCTAATTCTTTTCACTACATCTGTATCTTTGAGGTCAATACTCAGTAGTGCAATCGCTGGGTCATAGGCTAGCTCTATTTTACTGGAAAGAAGGGCCATATGCACCCCAGTGTTCATAGCAGCAATGTCCACAATAGCCATTCTGTTGAAAGAGCCAAGACCCCCTTCAACAGACAAATGGATAAAGAAGATGTGATCTATGGATACAATGGAATATCACTCAGCCATCAGAAAGGATGAACACCCAACTTTTGCATCAACATGGATGGGACTGGAGGAGATTATGCTATGTGAAATAAGTCAAGCAGAGAAAGTCAATCATCATATGGTTTCACTTATTGTGTGACCTAAGGAATAGCATGGAGGACATTAGGAGAAGGAAAGGAAAGATGAAGTGGGGGAATTGGAGGGGGAAATGAAACATGAAAAACTATGGACTCCAAGAAACAAACTGAGGGTTTTAAAGATGAGAAGGATGTGGTGATGGGTGAGCCTGGTGATGGGTATTAAGGAGGGCACATATTGCATGGGGCACTGGGTGTTTTACACAAACAATGAATCATGGAACACTACTTCAAAAACTAATGATGTATTGTATGGTAACTAACATAACATAATTAAAAAAAAAAAGGAGGGGGACAATACCTAACACTCAATCTTTGCTAGTTTCTTGTTTACCTCCTTTTAAGAGTAAGCTCATTAGTGCTTTTTTGTTTGTTTGTTTGTTTGTTTTGTCTCAACTAAAAGAAGAAAAATAATACACATTATTTTGAAAACTTTTTGAACAGTGTACAAACCTTAGTCAAGTCCACAATGTCTCATCTCTTCTTCCTCCTAACATGGCTAAGTTGAAAAACCCTTTATCTGGGAAAAGATCATTCTCCTGCCACCTTGTGTAAGATTTTGGCTTTAGCTTAGATTATCCTTTCTTTCCTTTTCTGAAAATAAGTTGAAAATATTAATAGCCTCAGTTTCTTCTTCCAAAATATGACTGCTTCTTTACCAAGTGCAAAAGCAACCCATTTTGACCATAGTAAACAGCTTGGACCTACTTTTTTGGCTCACTGTTTTAGTGAGACAAGTGGAGTGAAGATGACACACCATTTCCAAATGTATTAATAATTGGTAGACCATACTTCTAAATTAAAGTTTTGTTGCCATTAAACTACGAGCAGACTCGCTATAATTACAGAGGTAAATTCTTTATATTTACTCTATTTGAAATTACCATATAATACCAAAATAAAATTATGATTATGTGAAGAGTCTGTAATATTAAGAAGATGACTTTGAAATTATTGCTTATCTAAATGAAATTTCCCATTTTATAATCTTGTATAAGCTTCCGTTGTCATTTCCTATTTAAAATCTATTAGAAGGCACTCTTATTTTCCTTTAAGTGGGAAGTCAAATGTGGAACAAATTCATCCCAAAGGAACTGATTCTATATTCCACTGAAGACCACGTGGCTTCCATGTGGCATTTTGCCTCTTGCATATTGTTCATCTCCTACAACAAATGGGGGTATGCTCTTTAGTAAACTAATTCAACTCAATTAGAGACATTGTCTTCAAGGGATAACATCATAGAGACTAGAATCAGAATCATACTTTTGGGAAAATTGGGCCAAGGTTTTTTTGTTTTGTTTTGTTTTGTTTTAAGATTTTATTTATTTATTTGACAGACAGAGACCACAAGTAGGCAGGGAGGCAGAGAGAGAGGGGGAAGCAGGCTCCCTGCTGAACAGAGAGCCTGATGCGGAGCTCGATCCCAGGACCCTGAGATCATGGCCTGAGCCGAAGGCAGAGGCTTAACCCACTGAGCCACCCAGGCGCCCCTGGGCCCAGGTTTTGATGGCTTCTTTCCTCAATCTTATAAAACCTATTTGAACTCTACTGGATGCCAGAACTGCTTAAAAATATTTGGTCCCTTGTAATGTTAACCTTCCAGTATTCAATGCACCTGATCCATGTAATATCCTATAGTATTTTTGTCAAATGAAGACTCTCAAAGTGTGTTTCTTGGGAGACACTTTTCAATTGGTTGCTTACATTTCTGCATTTATTATTTGTTCTAGACCATCCTTTGAAGATGGTTGTATTGAATAGACTTGGAAGACAGAAATAGTATCTTTTTTTTAACTTAACCTGTTGTGTTTGCAAATATTATCTGCCTCTGTTTTGATTCTTCTTGTGGGAACTGAGGCTCAGAACTGATATATAACTCCCACCCCTACACACACACACACACAAAACTGTTAATATTCTGGCTACCTCTATTGCTGTGAATAATAAACTATATTATTTCTGAACCATGAGTCTGCGTCTTCTATCAGCACCCAAGAAACCACGGCAGACTCATACACCAGCTTTCAAATAAGGGAAAATAATCTCAGATGCTTTATATTTTTTGATAGTGTTACCTACTTCTGAACATATGACTGAACACATTATAAAGCTGGAGCCATGACCATTTAGAGCTTCTTCTGTGGAAGAACTATGCATTCACTAGTAAACAAAAGTAGTTTCATCTTTTTTTTTTCCTCCTGGACACCATTTCCTCTCTCACACTGTTGCTCAAATTGGATGGAGTCTAAGGTCTTTTGAGGAAATTTTTGTTTAATGACTCAAAATAAAATAGGAAGTGCTAAAAATAATTCTAGATAAAAGGTATAAGAGCATGCCAGAAAGGATAGTAATTTTATCTAACAACTGCCTGTTCACCCCTTTATTTGTTCATTAACTAATCTCCAAATTCCTGACTAAATCCCTTTTGTAAGCCAGAATGTGAGCTAAAAACTGGGATTTTAAAAAAGTTTTCATTTGAAATCCAGTTAGTTAACATATATGGTTGTATTAGTCTCATGTGTACAATATAACACTCAGTGCTCATCATGACAAGTGCCCTAATTAACCCCCATCACTTATTCAATCCATCACTCCTTTCAGATCCTCTCAAGTAACCATCAGTTTGTTCTCCGTAATGAAATGTCTGTTTCTTGCTTTGTTTCTCTTTCTATGTCTTATTATTTTCCCCTTTGCTTGTTTGTTTTGTTTCTTTTATTCCATATATGAGTAAAGATATTTGTCTTTCTCTGACTGACTTATTTCACTTTTAGCATTATACTGTCTAGTTCCATCCATGTTATTGCAAATGGCAAGATTTCCGTCTTTTTTTATGGCTGAATAATAATCCATTGTATATACATACCACTTATTCTTTATTCATTCATCAATTGATGGAAACTTGGGCTCTTTCCATATCTTAGCTTTATAAATAATGCTGCTATAAACATAGGGGTGCCTGCATCCCTTTGAATAAGTTTTCTTATATTCATTGGGTAAATACACACCAACAGGATTGTTGGATCACAAAGGACTTCTATTTTTAAATTTTATGGAAATTCCATACTGTTTTCCAATATGGCTGTATCAGTTTGCATCACCACCAACAGTTCACAAGTGTTACTTTTTCTTTTTTTTTTTAAGATTTTATTCATTTGACAGAGATCACAAGTAGAGAAAGAGAGAGGAGGGAGCAGGCTCCATGCCTGGCAAAGAGCCCAATGTGGGACTTGATCCCAGGACCCTGAGATCATGACCTGAGCTGAAGGCAGAGGCTTAACCCACTAAGCCACCCAGGCAGCACCCACAAGTGTTACTTTTTCACATCCTCCCCAACACCTTTTGTTTCTTGTAGTGTTGATTTTAGCCATTCTGACAGGTGTGAGGTGGTATCTCTTTCTAGTTTTGCTTTGCTATTTCCTGATGATACATGATGATGGACATCTTTTCATGTATCTACTGAACATTTGAATGTGTTCTTTGGGGAAACACTTGTTCATGTCTTCTATCCATGTTTTTATTGGATTATTTGTTTTTGGATGTTGACTAAAAACTGGATATTAAGTAACACACAAGACAGGTTTCCTTGAGCTTAAATTTTATTTGCATGAGTATCATTAACAGGAAAAAATATGCATATGTGTATGTACAAGTGTGTTTATGTATACATCTATGTATCTATCCTCTATCCCCTGTCTTCTAATTGTGGTAAATCCTATAAGGTGGGGAATGGGATAGTCTGAAGAAATATGCTGCTGGATATGTTGGGTAAGCAAATTTAATTGCACTCAGATGCATTGGATATAAGTGAATCACTCAAATGAGTTATTTAATATTATATAGAAACAAATTAAAATTTTATGTAGTTGAAAATAATAGGTAGTTAAAATAATTTTTGTTGTTTGTTGTTTCTGTGTCTTTTTTTGTTTATATATACTATGGTGTGAATGTTTATGTCTCCCAAAATCATATTATGAAATCTAACTCTGGAAGTGATAGTATTAAAACATAGGGGCCTTTGGGAGGTGATTAGGTCATAAGTGGGATTACAGTCCTTTTAAAGGAGACCCCAGAGAGTTCTCTTGCTTCATTCATCATGTACGTTTACAGTGAGAAGATAGCCATCTATGAGGAAGTGGGCTCTCCCTGGATCTGCCCATTCCTTAATCTTGAACTTCTCCGTTCTAGAACTGTGAGAAATAAATTCCTGTTCTTTATAAGCTATTCAGTCTATATCATGTCCATTATAGCAGCCTGCATGCAGAAGGACAATATGACCTAAAACAAGAGCAATAAATATAAAGTTTTAGTAAAGTCAGTTGGTACAATGTTTTTTTACTTAGAGAAGACATGCTGCTTCATGTTAAACCTTGATATTGTATATGTTTCTTGAAGGGCCACTTCTTACTCCTTTGTATGTTTTCCACAAAGTCCAGGATGATGCCTTACATAAAGGTAATATTTTATAAATACTGTTGGAAATATATACTTCTCTAAAATCTTATTTTGCCTACAGATTACTTGGATCCACTTTCCCTTGTGTAGAATATTTGAAATATATTAAGAACAGAATGTCTCTCTAAATAACATTTAGAATCATCATTAGTTTATGACTCCTCACTCATTTATTTATGAAGTGATACTTACTGCAAGAACACTGAAGTTTGTAATATAATTTTTGAATTAATCACCAAGCTAGTTTATTATAACTTATAAAAAAATAATTTCTCATGTTGGTTTAATTCTGCTCTTATGTTATGGTCATGACATTTTCATTAAAATAAAGTAGAAAATAGAAGTAAATAATCAGTGAAAAATAAAAATAATAAATAATAAATAAAAGTAAAACTCTTGTGAAATGTTAAACTTTTCTTACTTATTTTGTTTTGCTTTTCCTCTACCATGCTGGCAAAGCTGTATTTTGCAGATAGATACAATTTTCTAGTTGCTAGGTTTGTTAATTTTGCTAAAATTTTCAAAATATAAGAAGTTGAATAGTCATGGATTATTTACTAAACTCCTTATCTACACATATAAAAATAAAACAATGATGGTGACCTGGGTATTTCTAAAATTGTATTCTGTTTTCCCATATTATGTTTTACAATGTAATTATTAAAGATTCTGCATATATTAACACCCACCATCTCCTTCTATCTCATCTGTATGTCCATTACAGAGCATGTATGATTTCTATTCATTGCTATGTTGTGGTGAAGAGATTGTCTGAAGTAGTCCTATATTTATGCAGGTAGATCTTAAGCTACAGTGCTCTTGTTTATTTGCTTGTTCGTGATCAGTATGTCTGAAAGATGGTAACTATTGCATCAGGTATGATGATTAAAAAGTATTATTGGTGCCTGATACACTGTGATGAAATAGGTAAGTCGATTTATAATTTGTTAATTAAATTAGAAAAGAAATTCCTTTGGATTTGTCCTTTATTAAGAGTTTTTTTTTAAACGAATTCCTTGGGATGGTTTTTGTGTAATATATATCACATGCCTCAACCTTTAAATTTGAATGTAGAAAAGTTATCAGAATGAGCCTAGAAAATATTGTTATGAAATATTTTTGTTCTGTTATATTATGTTAACTTGGGAAATAATGGTAGTTATTTTTATTAGCATTTCCTACTTTCCACATGCCCTTACAGATGAGATATCACGTTTTTCCTACTCTTTTTATCGTGGTTGTTATATTCTTCATAATCAATAACAATCAGTGAAAATTCATAACATTAATTTTCTTTGGGAAAGTGATATTTTAGCAAGAATCCATGACCAAAAATTTTAGCTGTTGTTCATCCAGTAGGTGAGACTATCAATGTTCCCAAAATTTCAAGAAATAGAACTTATTAATTGTGTTGGTTAATGTTTATTGTTTCTGAACTAGGAGGTGCATAATTCAATTTAAAATTTATTTTGAATTGAAAGCAAGGTCTTTCTGAAGTTTAGTCATCCCACTTTATATCAGGCATTCTAATTTATTTATAGAAAATATCATAAACATGAATGTCACTTTTCCTATTGCATTTATACTAAAACTGCAATGACTCAAAGACGTCAGATCTGAAAAACACTACCTTTCTATAATTTCTGTTTCCTAGGAGGAATGGATATACCATTTTAGCACAATTATCCAACAGTATTCAAAACCACCATGAATTTTAAAACATAGTTATTACACCCTAAAAATCAAGTATGAAAATGTATAAACAACCAAGTCTCTATCTGTAAATGAAATACTGCCACACAGACTGGTTTTAAAACTTTCTAACTTAAGGAATTTGATAGCACAGACTCAGGGTAGTAGTTTCAGTGCCTACAGTATACTTTCATGGAGAGAGTAATGTAGGCTCTGAGTCACTTTCTGCCTAGAGATGACCTAATAGTGGTTCTGGCATTGTTTGTTTGTTTGGTTTTGAAAATACTTTCCTGGGCATCATTCAGAAAATGCAGACTTTGGCAATCTATATAAATTAAGGATGATCTTTTTGAATGTTTGTCTTTCACTACATCAAATTAACATAATTGGACAGAAATTCCACTAAATTAAGCATTGTTAGGAAACGTGTAAATTGGAGCTGCTCCAATTAGTTGCTCTTTGAACTATGTGCTGTTGGTTCAGGATTAGATAAGGAGTTTGAAGGAAAACCTAAATCATTGCTTCCTTTTTTGAGAGAGTCTTAGCATATTTTCTTAAAATTAGCTGAAATAAACAATATGTTTAGTCGCAAAGTGATTTGCATTTTTGCACAAACTCCTTATCTCCTTGAGAATTATCACAAATATTTTATGAAACATCATTGATCTTTACTTTGTTACACTGCTGTAAAGTACATTCAGAGTTGCCAGTTAACAGTGTTAGTGTTGAGATGAAATGTCATGCATTTTTCTTCACTTCCATGCAAATGAACACAGTAATTTATTAAGACACAATGAAGAAAAAAAAATTGACAATGAGTTCCAGATTTTAAAAATCACTTGCCATTCAATCCAAATTGTGAGTTTGATAGGTTACCGAACACTTTATAATGCACCTCCAGTAATTTTACAGAGATTATTTTTTTCTTACCAATTCTTGATTATTCTGTCTTGCGATGCAGAGAAAGCTAACTAATTTAAAATAAACTTCCGTTAATTTTGATTGTTATAAACTTAAAATTGATTTAATTTCCATATACAGAGTTTAAAATGTTCACATTTTACATTAAATATATATTCCTTGGAAAAATTATACTGAAAATTGAAATTAAAATGATGTTGTATATATCTGCAAGAAGCCGCCTGTCCCATTTCATCTTACTATATAAGTTGTGTCAGGTAATTTATAAAATCCCTACTGCATAACAAATCTATTTTTTGTTGAAATGGGTAGTAATGTTTGTTCTTATTTCTAAATAAGAGTTGGTCTATGAGTGCATCTGCAACTTATTTTTCCTAAGTGGCTTCATGGTCTTGAACTAGAAAGCTCAGAACATTAAACATCAAAATAATATAATTTGACATAATTAGACATCAAGGAAATGCAATTAAAATGACACTGAGATATCACTACACACTTATCAGAATGGCTAAAATAAAATATAATGACATGACCAAAAGAAAAAAAATATACCATTTGATGATACACAATGGCAAGTTGTACCATAACTTAACCATCTCAGACTAGTGTAGTGTTAAATTTGTTTTTCTAAGCAATGTTTTGGGTCACTTACCACTTTTCAAGGATTTAAAATGCTATCATTTTACTTAAAACTGTGAAATTTGGTCAGATTTAAATTTCAATTTATGTTAAAACATTCTGTAAACTGTGTTAAACTTTGACATTTGTTCCCTCTGTTCAGTGAATAACACTATATCATATTTTGAAAAATACACTAATTTTCATTTTGAAAAATATCCCTTTTTCCTCTTATGGTAATTATTAATATGAATTAATAGTAGAATTTGATATGGTTCCATATGACCATAAATACTTTATTGTATATTATCAAATTTAATAATGAATATAATGTACTTCTTTGAACAATTTTTAAAGACCAGTCTAATTTAAAAAAAAAATGGAGACGCACTTCTTCAGTTCACACAAATTTCATTTTATTATATATAACCTCAGATAAATTTCAACAAATCATAATTTATTAAAATTATGTCTACTTAAAAATCTCATAGAAGAGTAAAACCATCAAAAATAAAAATAAACACGCACAACACACACACATCACCCATGTATTGGCAAATCACAATTGCTGTAACAATACATTAGACATTCCACAGTTAAGGGCTATCAAAATTTCCATCAGTGACAAAAAGATTTGTATCCAAATGGACTGATTTTCCAGAATCCAAGAAAAAGTCTCCTAGGGTTTATTTAAAGATAAATATTTGAACAAATACTTCTTAAATTTAGGAAATTCAGAACATACGATTAAAGAATATTTGCAGTGCAGACTATATTCAATCCTTCCTTCAAAATGTGCCTTTGAGTACATAATTCTGTTTTCTCTATCTAAATTGAGCTGTCCTCCAAGGAAGTTTTCTAAAATGTGTGTCTCTGGGTGATAAATGTTCTAAGACCTAACATGCTTCATTGTATTTTTACTGTGCTCTCAAATTTAATCAAGAATTTGGCTTGATGTATAATATCTAGTTTCAAATATCTTTTCCATCTATACAAACACCCAGCTGTCTCCTTTATATGCTATTACTATTGAGAATTCTGCTGTCAGTATTATTCTTGTACATTTTAGGTGATCTGTTCTTCTCTTGGGCATCATTTATGCTCTTCTCTGTTTTTGATATTCTTAAAACTCACCATAATATATATGAGTGTTTTTTTTAAAGATTTTATTTATTTATTTGACAGAGAGAAATCACAAGTAGTTGGAGAGGCAGGCAGAGAGAGAAAGAGGAGGAAGCAGGCTCCCCGCCGAGCAGAGAGCCCCATGCGGAACTCGATCCCAGGATCCTGAGTTCATGACCTGAGGTGAAGGCAGCAGCTTAACCCACTGAGCCACCCAGGCGCCCTATATGAGTGGTTTTTTTGTGTGTGTGGTTTTTGTTTTGTTTTGTTTCTGATTTCTCATGTTTGGCATCATTTTAAGTCTGGTATCTTTTATCTTTCTTTAATTCTCCAAACTTTATCTCAGTATTTATTTAAATATTTCCTTTATTTTTTTCTCTTCTGCTGCATTTGGGCAGAAGTCATTAATTTGTTTGTTTGTTTGTTTTTCCCAACTCACTTATTCATTTTACAGCTATATTCATCTTAGTCTCCATTTATTGTATTCTTTATTTCAACAATTTTCACTTAATTTATATTCACAGTATAGTATCTTTCTTTTCTTTGTATATGTATATCATTATTTTATCATACACTTTTAAGCTGTTTTAAAAAATATTTTATTTAATAGACCCTCAACTCTACAGTCAACTAATCTTCGACAAAGCAGGAAAGAATGTCCAATGGAAAAAAGACAGCCTCTTCAATAAATGGTGCTGGGAAAATTGGACAGTCACATGCAGAAAAATGAAATTGGACCATTTCCTTACACCACACACAAAAATAGACTCAAAATGGATGAAGGACCTCAATGTGCGAAAGGAATCCATCAAAATCCTTGAGGAGAACACAGGCAGCAACCTCTTCGACCTCTGCCGCAGCAACATCTTCCTTGGAACAACGCAAAAGGCAAGGGAAGCAAGGGAAAAAATGAACTATTGGGACTTCATCAAGATCAAAAGCTTTTGCACAGCAAAGGAAACAGTTAACAAAATCAAAAGACAACTGACAGAATGGGAGAAGATATTTGCAAACGACATCTCAGATAAAGGACTAGTGTCCAGAATCTATAAAGAACTTAGCAAAGTCAACACCCAGAGAACAAATAATCCAATCAAGAAATGGGCAGAGGACATGAGCAGACATTTCTGCAAAGAAGACATCCAGATGGCCAACAGACACATGAAAAAGTGCTCCATATCACTCGGCATCAGGGAAATACAAATCAAAACCACAATGCGATATCACCTCACACCAGTCAGAATGGCTAAAATCAACAAGTCAGGAAATGACAGATGCTGGCGAGGATGCGGAGAAAGGGGAACCCTCCTACACTGTTGGTGGGAATGCAAGCTGGTGCAGCCACTCTGGAAAACAGCATGGAGGTTCCTCAAGATGTTGAAAATAGAACTGCCCTATGACCCAGGAATTGCACTATTGGGTATTTAACCTAAAGATACAAACGTAGTGATCCAAAGGGGCACGTGCACCCGAATGTTTATAGCAGCAATGTACACAATAGCCAAACTATGGAAAGAACCTAGATGTCCATCAACAGATGAATGGATCAAGAAGATGTGGTATATATACACAATGGAATACTATGCAGCCATCAAAAGAAATGAAATCTTGCCATTTGCGACAACATGGATGGAACTAGAGCGTATCATGCTTAGCGAAATAAGTCAAGCAGTGAAAGACAACTATCATATGATCTCCCTGATATGAGGAAGTGGTGATGCAACATGGGGGCTTAAGTGGGTACGAGAAGAATCAATGAAACAAGATGGGATTGGGAGGGAGATAAACCATAAGTGACTCTTAATCTCACAAAACAAACTTAGGTTTGCTGGGGGGAGGGGTTTTGGGAGAAGGGGGTGGGATTATGGACATTGGGGAGAGTATGTGCTTTGGTGAGAGCTGTGAAGTGTGTAAACTTGGTGATTCACAGACCTGTACCCCTGGGGATTAAAATATATGTTTATAAAAAATAAAAAATTATAAAATCTAAAAAAAAAAAGAAATATTAGCTGAAAAAAAATATTTTATTTATATATTTCACAGTGAGAAATCACAAGTAGGCAGAGAGGCGGTCAGAGAGAGAGGAAGGGAAGCAGGCTACCTGCTGAGCAGAAAGCCTGATGGGGGGCTTGATCCCAGGACCCTGAGATCATGACTTGAACCAAAGGCAGTGGCTTATTCCACTGAGCCACCTAGGCGCCCCTAAGCTATTTTTTAAATTCCTGTTCCAATAACACTTGGATTGCCATATAAAGTTAACCACATCATCTTTTTTAGGTAAGTAATTGTACTTTTTATGTGCATAGTTATTTTGGTCCATGAGTTCAGCTCCTCTTAGGATCATCAAATCTCTGTAAAGTCTGGGTATGCTAAGATTTTCTAAGCAACAATAAAATACATTGAATCCTGGTAGCTTAATTATAATAATGTTTTCTTTCTCAATCATTCACAATAGCATTACATTCTGAGTAGCTTCCTTCTATTTTGCAGCTATAGTGTTTGGAAAAACTTGAACTGTGATATCACTGTGATAATGTGAATTAGTCAGGGTTTTTCAGAGATTTGGGAAGAGAAAAAAAAAAAGGAAGATATTCTCCAGGGCCAACTCTAGAAGTGGCTATTAAAACATTTGTCCAAATTAAATTGAAAAAAAACTCAAAAATCACAATAAAAATAATACAAACAGTTGCTCTTTATTAATACCTTCAACCAAGATAAAAAAAAAAAGTCATATTTTTTCCAAAAATTTTATATCACCTGATAGGTCAGATATATAAAAAATTACATTAAAGTTTAAAAAATATCAGCAAATATTTTCATTTAAATGCAAATTTCAGGGCGCCTGGGTGGCTCAGTTGGTTGGACGACTGCCTTCGGCTCAGGTCATGATCCTGGAGTCCCGGGATCGAGTCCCACATCGGGCTCCCAGCTCCATGGGGAGTCTGCTTCTCCCTCTGACCTTCTCCTCGCTCATGTTCTCTCTCACTGTCTCTCTCTCAAATAAATAAATAAAATCTTTAAAAAAAATGCAAATTTCAAAGAAAATCTACTTTTCCAAACACGACTTTTTATCCTATTTTTTTTAATTTTGTCGACAACTGATAAATTGTTTAGTGAGACTATAAATGTTAGATCGAAAAAATGATTGATAGATGTAGGTTCAAAATATTATGTTCCATTAAAAATGATTTAGTCTTTGATTAACACCTGTTTGGTAATATGTTGTATCCAGATATAGTAAATTAATGACATATATAAAATTGTAGGGAAAGGACACCTTCCGTTACATTATGAGTAGAGCTTTTAAAATGGTCTCATGAGCAGGGATTCTAGCCACTGGCTGTGCAAGGCATGAGGCCTGTTAGCGATTCTATTTTTCCTCTGCAGAATGGGTCTTTCTACATTCCAGGTCCTTTCTACCCCAATAAATAATGCGGCGATTCTCTCAGTGAGTTGTACTTTTGGTTTAAACAGCCAACTGTCTATTAAATGGGACTTTTGTTTAAATTCCTTTAAAAAAAAAGTCTTTCAAAAAATTCATTTTTTTAATTTTTTCTATTTTTTAATCCCATATGTTTACTCTGATCCTGGATCTTTGTCATTTTGACCTTCTCTGCTGATTAAAATATTCTTCATCATCAGCACCTACTGCTCTCCTTTCCTGGTGGTCTCTCCGGAAGGGGTCTTCTCTAGCTCTTCTAGCAGGAGATGGGCACTTCCCTTCTACCCCTGTTGCCGGACCTACCTTACCTATCCTGCAGTGTCAGGTCGGCCTGGCCTTTTATCCGTTGTTCTCTTCGGAGTGGTTAGTTTTTCATAGATACCGTGCTTTGCTTTTGTCAGGATTTACCCTGGACTATCAAAACCCTTTGCTTGTGCCAATGAAGCCTAAGAAACAGTCCTGATGAGAGAACCAGGAACTCGAACAGATCATATTTATCCTGAAGGTTCTGTCCAAAATGAAAACTACATTTCTGAGGAGCCTCAAGATCTCTGAGAAGGGAAGTTTCACCAACTCTGTCATGTAGGGACATCAATTCCGATTCTGTGTCAATTTTCCTAGTTTCTGAGCTAGTAATTCTCTACCTCAGAAAGCCCACTCTCAACCATTTCCTCTCTCAAAGGCTGTTGCTCTTAGAGTCTGTACATGGCACTTGGGGCCTGTTGGTCGTGGCTAGTGCCCTCTGTACCTTGGGACTAACAGCTGCGGGGCATCAAGATGAGAACGTCTCTTGTTCTAAGACTTAATATAGTTTAGGGCACATGAGAAGCAATAATCACTTTTTTTGTTGATCCAAATATTCTTCATCCAATCCCAAAACAATGTAAGGGCCAGCTCCACCTCATGGAATACCACCTGCTCTCCCTCAGATAGTGTGCTGTTGCTTTAATAAACCTGCCTTCTGCTTTCACTTTGGGCATTGATCTCTAATTCTCACGTGCCATCAATAAAAATAATGATGGTTTACCATTACAATTCATAGAAAAGGAGGTACAGGGAAATTGAAAGAAAGGGAATAACAAAGTATGTTCATAAGTCAATCTTCTTTGTAAAAATATTAACCTGAAAGAGCGTTTCTGCCACCTCTCTCCTGTTTGATATGATAAAGAATGACCACGATACATGAATTATAGTTTGGGGTTTTGAAAAGCATAATAGCTTTATACCAACACTTGAGCATTTATTTATTTATTTATGTATTTATTGCTAACAAGATAGGTCGATTTGATATGCGGTTCCTGACAACCAACCTCAGAATTAAAACCATCTTACTAAGAAGTCAGAAAGAACCACAAACCAAACCTCAAAATAGATTCAAAGAGAAAATACTCTTAAAAAAATATCCCTACCTCGGGCACCCGAGTGGCTCAGTGAGTTTGGCTCACTGGGCCTTTGCGTTTGGCTCAGGTCATGATCCTAGGGTCCTGGGACTGAGCCCCATGTCTAGCTCTCTGCTCAGCAGGGAGCCTGCTTCCACTTCTCTCTCTGCCTGCTCTCTGCCTACTTGTGATCTCTGTCTGTCAAATAAATAAATAAAATATTTTTAAAAAATTTCCCTTGGGCACCTGGGTGGCAGAGTGAGTTAAAGCCTCTGCCTTCGGCTCAGGTCATGATTCCAGGGTCCTGGGATCGATCCCCACATCAGGCTCACTCCTCAGCAGGGAGCCTGTTCCTTCCTCTCTCTCTGCCTGCCTCTCTTCCTACTTGTGATCTCTATCAAATAAATAAATAAAATCTTTAAAAATAAAATTCCCTTCCTATCAGAAGCAGACCAAACCACTAACAAATTCCCCAAAATGCTTCATCTAAAAGGTTGTACTTTCTTCAGACACCCAGCAGGAACTTCTTCTCTGGGCCTGGTATTTCTTCAATGGCCTATTCCAGAGAATAAGACACTAAACTACTGAGGGCCAAGGGCCTCAGAACCACGAAAGAGATGATGGGGGTCACAAAGCACGCCTCTGGTCACCAAGAGGGTATGTAAAAGTTTGCTGCTTTTCCGTATTTTTCAAAGCTGAGTTTTTAGCTGGAGGCCACTCCTTTAGGTTAACTTGCTGATACCATATATTAAAAGCTATTATATGATCTTTTACAAACCATTTCCTATCTTTGCATTCTCATGTGCCAAGACAGACACGGATTATTTAAAGCCCTGAAGTGAGTGCTATTGCATTTAAATTGCCTGTAACCTTCGTGTAATAGATTTATGATTGATGATAGATTTAGTTAAAAGATAACTGTTTTAAATATTTATTCTCAGTAAACGATTTCAAACTATGCTCATTTAAGTAAGTTGGTGCATAATCCCTTTTCTATTAAATCATAGTGCAAGGACCAATGCCGCGCTTCCGCGAGAATCCCAAGCTCTTTTTCTAGAATGTCCATACACATATGTATTACTCCCTTTGTGGAGCACTTACCATGGAGGTCATGTAATAACCAATAACCAAAAAACAAACAAAAAAACCAAACATCCAGGTCGAAGTGATTTGCGGGTGCCATCATTCAAAGGCGGACCCTGCCTGGAGACTAGGAGACTGCTCAAACAGATTGCGGGCAGGCATCTCAGCCCAGGCCTGTGCTGGGGAAATGGTTCCCGGCTTTGGGCACAATCAGGAAGCCAGCGAAGTGGCCCGAGAGTGCAGCCAGGATTTAGGGCTGATGATCTTTTTGCAGCCAGGCAGCGCACCGACACCCGCTCTGGGAGCCAGGCTAGGAGGCCGCTCAGCACCGGCGCTGGCCACGCTGGCAGGCTCCTGGGCTTCGCTGGCTCCAGTGCCCCGGCCCGCACCTCAGGATGGAGGGGGAGGGGGGCGAGGGCGGGGGCGGCCCTGAGAAGGGGCTTTGCTAATTGCGGAATCCGGAAGTGAGCTCGGGGAAGATGCGGTGGAGAGTCTGAGAGGAGGTGGAGGGGCTGGCGGAGGAGGGGCGCGCAGCGCCGCGGTGCTCTGCTGTGGCCCAGTTGGCACTGCAGGACCTCCGCACACCCGCGCTCCAGCCCAGCTCCTGAGCCGCGCTGCCCCGCCCCCTGGCTTCTCTGGACGACCCTCTGCCAGCAGGTAAAGTGACACCGCATCTCGCCTCACCTGGAGCAGAAAACGCGGGCCGCCAGCTCGCGGGGGTGTTGGGACCCAGCCTCCCGCGACCCCCGGGGAAGCGGGACCACCCCGGACGACGCGCCGCACCCGGGTCCCCACTGGGTCGGGCCGGGGACAGAGCCAGGCGAGGTTCCCCCCGCAGCGAGCACAACCGCCCCAATTGTTTGGCACCACCACGCGCGGGTGCCGAGGACCCCCTTCCCTCATCCTGAGCCGTGGCCCCGCCACTTTTGTTCTGGACTTGGGATCCCAGGTGGAAACTAGTCCCTCAGACCTCCCTGGCAGCAAGGAGCTCAGGGAGGGATTCTTGGGTTTTCTACCCCGCCCTGGCTCTTCCTCTCTCCACATTCACATGCCTTCTCAAGGCCCTTTCCTCTCCTCATTGTCACTTTTATTCAATGGTTTTGTTCTGCATGTTGACCCGCAGAGCGATTTCATGAATGAATATACAGGAAACTGAGTCGGAGCCCACCTGTGAGAGCCCACCTGTGGAGGCCTTTCATTAGAATGGTCTCTGGTTCTAGCCTCAGTTCAGAATACTGCATGAACCTGAGGACCGAGTCCAGATGTTTCTTTCTTCTCTGACTTGAATTTGAAATCCTAACGTCACTATGACCTGGGAAGCCGAGGTCCACAGCATCTTCATCTGAAATTCCACTAGAGCTCCCATTTACCTAGTGCCCACCTGAGTGTGTTTTCCACTACTGTCAGGGTTCTATAAGTTCATGCACTGCCCACCACTGACAGTAGGGGCATCTCTCTGTCCAGATTTTCCCTTTACATAAGGAGGTCAGTTACAGGAGATTAGGGCCCACTCTAACGACCTCACTGTAATGTGATTGCATCTGTAAGGAATCTAGTTCCAAATAAGGTCACGTTCTGTGGTACCAGAGATAAGGACAGCAGCAAGGTTTCTGGGGGAAATGCAGGTCAGCTCTTAACAGTCCACTCTCTGGCTCCCCAAATTCGTGTCCTTCCCGTGTGCAAAATACCTTCACCCAATGTCCTCCAAAGCACTAATCATCCCAGAATCAACTCAAAATCTGAAATCTCATCTGTCCTCCTCCAATGAAAGACCCTGATCTCACCCAGACCATGGGACCTGAGGACTGCATCCCGAAGCCACAGTCTCCTGGTAAAGCTGCCCATCAGGTCCTGACATCACCCTCATTCGTCCCAGCAGCCGAGGGCCTACAGTTCCCAGAGACAGTTTCTCAGAGGAAGTTTGAATACCACCTCAGAGGACGTTCTTTGGGAGTGGATGAAGAGGGAAGGGGGTCAGAGCATCCTGCCATTCCCAGGGCACCCAGAACCCAGAGACTGAAGCCTTGGGTGCTTTCTAGTGACAGATTCAAGGCAATTCTTCGACTTTGGTACTTCAGAGCTAACTTAGTTTTCATTTGTGATTATTATTTTTGTGTGGGGGCCATAGCTTTTCTTTTAACCTATGGCTGTTTTCAATCCCGGTTCTGAAGAAGCCCCTAAATACTAACCCTGTTGAGGACTCTGAAAGCTCTCAGAGCAGCAGTACTGGGGGAGAGTGTGGACATATGGTTTGGTTTCTGCTCTGGCCTGATTCTGCGGCAGCCCCGCTCTGTCCTCCTCAGACTTCAGAGCAATAGCTGAATAAGTGGAGAAAGGACCAGGGGGTCAGGAAGGTGGCCACCGAAGAGTGACTTCTCTGGAGTGTGGCTGAGCTAGCGAGTGAGCATTTTAGTCCAGCTCTGCCTGCAGTCTGGATGGAGCTGAACAGGGGCCAGGGAAGGGGAGGAGGAACAGAGAGCGGGGACAAAGGGACCAAAGAGGAGATTCAGACGAAGGGAAGTAATTGGGAGGAGAGAAGAAACTCTAGAAGACAGGCATGTAAGAAAGGAAAAGCGATGAAGTGGGCTTCGGGCAAGGGCACCACCAGGGCAGGAGAGAGGGGAAGGGAAGAGGGAGGGAGGGAGGAAAGGGGAAAGGAAGAAGGGAGGAGTCAGCACGCCAGGGCTCCCCCTGCATCTGAAGAAGAGGTGGCTGGTCCCACTTGTCAAACAGGGTGCTCACTATTTGGTTCCAGTTTCTGCTCCGAGTGCTACTGGGCTTTGCAAGGAAGGCAGGCTGTCCCCTGGGACTCACTGGAGCCCACTGGAGCCCACTGGAGCCCACAGGAGGGTGTAGAGGTAAGATGCCACTAGGTCCTGTCCTGAGCTGCTCCCAGCTGCTAGCCTCACCACATGGCGCAAGAGTGAACCCAGAACAAACGACACAGGCCCGCTTGTCTGCCAGTGGCCCTGGGCACTTAGCTCATCGCAGTGAACCACACCGCCTCCTCAACCCAGGCTTTCAAAGCCTGCTTCTTCGTTCCTGGCTTTCATGTCTGTACGAACATGAGCCAGATCTAACTCCTCTCCGACAGACAATTCTGACTCACCCCGTGTCAGATTTTTATTAGTGGCTGTGATAGAGTAAGATAGCAATGCTCCAACAAACGGACTATTTCCTCCCACGTGACCTCAACAGTCTTATATATTTTCTTAGCGAAAAAATCTTGTCTCCTTCCATTAAGCTCATAACGTGGTCTAATAGTATACATATGCCTTCGTTAGATGCGAAGCGATACAGAGGTCCTTTTTTTTTTTTTAATTTTACAAGGTAAAGTCAGTGAACACATCTAACTTGACGAAAACGGCTCTAAAATGTCAATCCAGGCAAAGCTTTTTCTGCCTACAGTTTGGAGCCTACATGGTGACGTTTTTAAAACACTTTCAGTCCCTCAGTGAGGCTCTTAGAAGCTACCCAGGGCTTACTACGTGCCAGGCACTGTGTCAGGTGTTGGAGCTAAAAGTACGGAGAGCTTGGAGGCAGGCTGGGGAGGGACATCCCTGACACAACCACAGCTAGAAACGGAGGCCAGTGCTAGAAAAGAGAGAGCAGGCTGCATGGAGAGTGTGTACCATGGGGCTTGTGAGCTCACGAATAAGTGGGAATAACTGGAGTGGAGAGACGGGGGAGAGGAAGAGGGTCTTCCCATCAATGGGAATCACCTGTGCTTGGAGGCAGGCACCATGAGGGGTCTCCACAGGAAGAGGGAGGCAGCGTGGTTGAAGGGCAGAAAGACAGGGCAGAACAGGCATCAGTCAATTGGAAGGTTAGGAAGAGACGGATGGGAGGATTATGGATGCCTTTGGAGGACTGAGAATTTGTTAGAAGATCAGTGCAGATTTCTATGGAGACAAATGCCAGGAACTGATAGGTCTTTGAAAGGTCACTCTGGCTGCCTTTTGCCAAAGGGGTTGGTAAAAGGCACGTGCAGGTGTGAACACACCAGGTGGGAGGTGAGTGCAGGAAATCAGGTGAGGGAGCATGGGAACATGGTCGGGGGTATATAAGGGAAAATAGCCTTTGATGAGTTCCACAAATTGGCACCAGCTGTAGCTTCATTACAGCACTGGAAGGGGTAGGTGGGTGTGTCTGGGAGGTTACAGAGATTACATGAGAAAGGGAAGTCTTTTTAGATCTTTTTTCCAACTACAGGTACTCTCACCTTATTGATAGAATTCCAGAGTGGGAACGGATGGACATGAGGACATCTTTGATATGTCTGAATATGTTCTTCGACATCTTTGCAAGTGACGAGGAGACCTTGACCTTAGGAGGCCTCGGCCTTCTTTGTAGCCAAGAAGATTTCACCTACAGATTTGGGTTCTCCTTTTTAAAGCCAAGAAGACAGTCCTTCCAAAGGACACCTCCTATCATTTTCCACTCTCATCATACCTCACTTGCTGGGATCTCCAAGACCCTCTGTTCCAGGTTGTGAGTATCCACTTTGGCCGGGCTGGTCTTGCCAAGAACACCACCACAGGAAATCTAGAGCCTGTAGTGCTATTAATAGCATCATCTAAGACTGTCTTTGCTGCCCTCATGGCCTCTTCCCACCATGACTCACTGAAGCTTTTTACACGTTGTATCCATTAAGCTATAGTTCCCAAAGCTCATCTTCTCTAGTGCCATTAATTTTTAGGGGACCAGGCAAACCTTAAACTTGTCCCCCTTAATTGGATCCCTGTGCCCCCCAATCTCTTTGAATGACTTTCACCATGATCCTTGAATGAGCTGTGAGACCACTGCTGGTACCTAACACTTCTTGGCACCTTGTCTGTTAGGGTCTTGGAAGAGGAGGTGGCTATGGAGGTGAGTGGGGATGGGAGTGGGAGGATTTCTCCCTTCACTTCCTTTTTTGTTTTTTCAAATAATGGGTTTTGAGGGGGAGGGAAAGGTTAACCAGACAATTTATTTTCCATCTCCCATTGATAAAATGTTTACCACTCCCCATTGGAAGAATTTAGATCTTTCTTTAGAATCTCCAGGAAAATCTCCCAAACCCAGCCCACCACCATGTGGATTCAGCCATCTTCTGATTCACCTCCAGATTGTCTCCTCCTAACTGCTCAAGCCACAGGTTAAGGGCGAAATGTTCAATGCCCAAGCAATTAAGTGGGGAACACGTTTATCTAAGCAATTGCATGCAGCTCTGTATCTGCATACAGGGGGTCTCTCCCAAGCCTTTCCAACCTCAGCAAAACAAGAAAAAGCCCCAGCGACCTGGGGGTATATATCATTCATTCATTCCTGTGTTCAACACTCATGGCGGATCCCCATCGAGACAGTGGGAGAGCAAGGACGGGAGCAATCCTGGAAGCTGAAGTCTGAGGAGGATTTCAAATTCAAGTCAGAGATGAAAGAAACATCTGGACTCGGTCCTCCCGTACACGCAGTATTCTGAACTGAGGCTAGAATCAGAGACCATTCTAATGAAAGGCCTCCACAGGTGGGCTCCGACTCAGTTTCCTGTATATTCATTCATGAAATCGCTCTGCGGGTCAACATGCAGAACAAAACCATTTAATAAAAGTGACAATGAGGAGAGGAAAGGGACAAGAGAAGGCATGTGAATGTGGAGAGAGGAAGAGCCAGGGTGGAAAACCCGAGAATCCCTCCCTGCACTCCTTGCTGCCAGGGAGGTCTGAGGGACTAGTTTCCACCTAGGATCCCAAGTCCAGAACAAAAGCGGCTGGGCCATGGCGGGAGACAAGAGAAGGGGGACCTTGGCACCCGCGCATGTGGGTGCCGAACGATGGGGGCTAGCGCGCCGCTGGCGGGGGGCACCTCGGGCGGCGCCATCCCCGGCCTGATCCTTGCGGACCTGGGTGTGGCGCGGCGTCCAGGGTGGTCCCGGTGCCCCGAGGGCGCGGGAGGCTGGGTACCCACACCCCCGCGAGCTCACGGCCCGCGCTTTCTGCTCCAGGTGAGGGCGCGGAGCGGTTTCAATTTACCTGCGCGCAGAGGGTGGTCAGGAGAAGCCATGGGGCTGGGAGGGGCAGCCGGCCGCGGGAGCGGGACAGAGCAGGCTCAGGGGCTGGGCTGGAGCGCAGGAGCGCAGGGGCGGCGAGTCCTGTGGGTCCTGCAGTCCCGACTGGGCTGCAGCATAGCACAGCGGCGCTGCACGCCCCTCCTCCGCCAGCCCCTCCACCTCCTCCCAGACTCTCTGCCAAGTCCTCAGTGAGCTCACTTCCCGCTTTGGCAATTAGCAAAGCCCCTTCTCCGGGCCGCCCCCGCCCCCCTCCTTCTTGAGGCCTAGGCCAGGGCCAGGGCACGGGGTGAAGCCGCGGGAGGCCTGCGAGCGTGGCCAGCGCCTGAGCTCAGTGGCCTCCTAGCCTGGCTCCCCTAGCGGGTGTCCACGCACAGCCTGGCTGTGAAAAGATCATCTGCCCTAAACCAGGCTGCACTCCCAGGTCACTTCGCTGGCTTCCTGATTGCGCCAGAAGCCCAGAACCAGCTTCCCCAGCACAGGCCTGGGCTGAAATGCCTGCCTGCTATTTGAGCAGTCTCCTGGTCTTCAGCCAGGGTCTGCCTTTACATGATGGCAGGCGTGAATAACTTCGACCTGGATGTTTGGGTTTTTTGTTTGTTTTTTGGTCATTGGTTATTACATGACCTCCATGGTAGGTGCTCCACAAAGCTAGTGAAAAGAGGACACCTGGTACATAGGCATATGGCCATTCCAGAAAAAGAGCTTGGGGTTCTCGCGGAAGCGCGGCATTGGTCCTTGCACTATGGTTTAATAGAAAAGGGATTATGCACCAACTTACTTAAATGAGCATAGTTTGAAATCGTTTACTGAGAATAAATATTTAAAAGAGTTATCTTTTAACTAAATCTATCATCAATCATAAATCTATTGCACGAAGGTTACAGGTAATTTAAATGCAATAGCACACTCCTCAGGGTTTTAAATAATCCGTGTCTGTCTTGGCACATGAGAATGCAAAGATAGGAAATGGTTTGTAAAAGATCATATAATGGATTTTACTATATGTTATCAGCAATTTATCATAAAGGAACGGCCTCCAGCTAAAAACTCAGCTTTGAAAAATGCAGAAAAGCAGCAAACATTTACATACCCTCTTGGTGACCAGAGGCGTGCTTTGTGCCCCTATCATCTCTTTCATGGTTCTGAGGCCCTTGGCGCTCAGTAGTTTAGTGTCTTTTTCTCTGGAATAGGCCATTGAAGAAATACCAGGCCCAGAGAAGAAGGTCCTGCTGGGTGTCTGAAGAAAGTACAACCTTTTAGATGAAGCTTTCTGGAGAATTTGTTAGTGGTTTGGTCTGCTTCTGATAGGAAGGGAATTTTTTTTTAAGATTTTATTTATTTATTTGACAGACATAGATCACACAAGTAGGCAGAGGGCAGGCAGAGAGAGAAGTGGAAGCAGGCTCCCCGCTGAGCAGAGAGCCAGACATGGGGCTCAATCCCAGGACCCTAGGATCATGACCTGAGCCAAACGGAGAGGCTTTAACTCACTGAGCCACTTGGGTGCCCCAGGAAGGTTAATTTTTTTAAGAATATTTTCTCTTTGAATGTATTTTGAGGTTAGTTTGTGGTTCTTTCTGACTTCTCATGAAGATGGAATTACTTCTGAGGTTGGATGTCAGGAACCGCATATCAAATCGAGCTATCTTGTTAGCAATAAATACATACATAAATAAATAAAAGCACAAGTGTTGGTATAAAGCTATTGTGCTTTTCAAAACCCCGAACTATAATTCATGTATTGTGGTCATTCTTTAGCAGATCAAACAGGAGAGAGGTGGCAGAAACGCACTTTCAGGTTAATTTTTTTTACAAGGACGATGGAATTATGAACCTACTTTGTTATTCTCTTTCATTCAATTTCCCTGTCCCTACTTTTCTATGAATTGTAACGGTAACCCATCATTATTTTTATTGTTGGCACGTGCTTTGTGAACCATAAAGTGTACGCTATAAATGGGAGTGCTTTTCTTTTTTTGCAGTTTACAAAAAACTATTTTTTTTAATTTATTTTTTATTGATTTTCAGCATAACCGTATTCATTATTTTTGCACCACACCCAGTGCTCCATGCAAGCAGTGCCCTCTATAATACCCACCACCTGGTACCCCAACCTCCCAACCCACCGCCCCTTCAAAACCCTCAGATTGTTTTTCAGAGTCCATAGTCTCTCATGGTTCAGCTCCCCTTCCAATTTCTCCCACCTCCCTTCTCCTCTCTAACTCCCCATGTCCATGAAAAACTAATTTAAAAACATTCATCCACCAGAGTACCCAAAGGGCTCCCACATAAACTATCTGTCGTTACATTATGTCATTCTGCTTTTGCTTCTATTGCTGTCCAAACAATGTTTTAAAACATTCTTTAAAATGGGCCTTTTAAACAAGATTTTTACAAAAGATTTAATTTATTCATTTGTCAGAGAGATAGCACAAGCAGAGGGAGAGGCAGGCAGAGTGGGAAGCAGGCTCCTGGTAAGCAAGAAGCCTGATGGGGGACTCGATCCCAGGATGCTGGGATTATGACCTGAGCTGGAGGTAGACAATTAACCAACTGAGCCATCCATGTGTCCCTGAAATGGGCATTTTTGACATTTCCAGATAGCACCTACACACTCATGAATCTCAGATTCATGATATATGGGGCTAGTGGACTTGACAGTCATGGAGTCAAGCATGCTGGATTTGACTCACGGGCCTGTCAATGTGAATTTGGGTGGCTTGCTAAACTTGCTACATAGAAACCCAAGCATGGAAGAATGTGCAGGATTGTGACAGTTCAGTGGTATAATGTATACATAAAAATACCTAAACCAGTGTCTCTCACAAAGTAGGTCCAAATAGACTAGCTCCCTTCCTGCCTTCATTCTGTCCTTGGAATTCCGTCCCTTGGGAGAAGTTCCTACTGTCTTTGTTACAAGAAATGAACGATATTTACTACACTGTTGGTGCATAGCATGGATCAATACATTGAGTGATAGTATTAACATACTTCTTGAACTTCCCATTGCCCCCCAAGCACCAAATAAAATGTCATGCTCTGGGGAAACCAAAGTGAGAGGTCCCCAACTTTTAGGAGTTATGGACAGGAGAGAGATGCAAATACTGTGTCAGTGTAGAACCAGGGTAACTAATGTTTAAACCAGGAAGAGAATGTGTGTGGAAGAAAGGCACTGATGATGTATAAAGCCATTTGGCTGGATGGTGACTACCCTCAGACTGACAATTTGCCATGAAAGCTTCCAGGCAAATTTGAGATCTTTATTAGTGACAATATGGCTATAGCCTTAAGGGGAAGAAAAAAACCAAAAACCAAAAACCAAAACACACATACACACAAACTGTTGGTCTTGTGTCTTTTCACAAATAATGACAGTTATCAGAAATTTTATCTTTAATGGGGAAAACAGCAACTGAAAATGTATTTCATTTGATTCATCACAGAATATGGTGTTTTTGTTCATTTCACACCATTTTTGTTAAGTTTTATTTAAATGAATGCAATCTGAGATAAAATGTTAATATTCCTTAGGGTATGGACATTGTATACAAATGAACCCAGCTAAGTGGGCTCCTAGACAGGGTCTGATCTATTTATAAAAGTAGCTGGAGCTAAGTGGTTTGTTCCAGAAGATAACGCCTTCCCTCCGTTGCATTTGCCTTCTACAGCCTAAGTGGGAGTTAATACGTTCACTTGTCTCCTTAAATTTTGTCCAGAGTGTGTTAAAGCAGTCATAGGGGACCTGGGCGGTTTTGCCGTCTGCCTTCTCATAACAATGCCCCAGTTTTCTCCTGGAGAATCAACGTTCCCGCTTTCAGTCCATGCACTTAGGCAGCGGCAACTTCACACTGGCTCCTGACTCTAGCAGTGGCATGTCACCCACTAATGGCCTTTGAGAACATCACTGAGTAAGCCGTGAGTTTAGTAGATGCACGAGACCTTTGCAGGGTCGGTGAGAAGGTGGGTCTCTGAATAACTAGCCCGAGATCCACTTGTGTGTGGTGGAACAAACGAGCAGTGATGTGTTGGCCAGAGTGCCCATCCTAGAGAGCCCTGAATGCCAGACAAAAGCATTTGAGTCTATTTTTTCAGGCAACAGGAAGCCAGGGAGCTAGTTTTGAAAAGCAGCAGCACATGAAAATTTGTGTTTTTGGAAGATTAGTCGGGCAGCTGTGTGTACGATAGGGTGGAGGGAGGAGAGAACGCAATCCCAAGTGCATTTAATCTTTATGATGCAGTGTAATTTATTATGAAGTTGAAATTGCATCCTTATCCAAACGTAAGGGAAACTCCTGTCCAAAACTGTAAATTCTTTGTGGTTGCCTTTTTTTTTTTTTAAAGATTGTATTTATTTATATGACACAGAGAGAGATCACAAGCAGGCAGAGAGGCAGGCAGAAAGAGACAGAGAGATGCAGGCTCCTGGCTGAGCAGAGAGACTGATGCAAGGATCCATCCCTGGACCCTGAAATCATGACCTGAGCCAAAGGCAGAGGCTTAACCCACTGAGCCACCCCGGTGTCCCTGGTTGCCTTTTTAAGCATTCCTTGTCTCACATGAAGTGATTGCAAATTTGCAGATGTGCATTAAAATGATGTATTCCAAAATGTTAACAGAGGAATTAAAAAACTTATTAAGTAAAATATTATCATTTTTGTTGATTTGAAGCCTATTTGACAAGGGACATAGCATTCTGGTGCATATATGTAAACATGAATAATTATTTTCTTAAAAAATATTTATTTATTTATTTGACAGAGATCACAAGTAGGCAGAGACAGGCAGAAAGAGGGAGGGGGAAAAAGGTTCCCCGCTGAGCAGAGAACCTGATGTGGGGCTTGATCCCAGGACCCTGAGATCATGACCTGAGCTAAAGGCAGAGGCTTAACCTGCTGAGTCCCCGAGGTGCCCCTAAACATGAATAATTCTTTTTTTTAAGATTTTATTTATTCCTTTGAGAGAGACAGATCAGAAGTAGGCAGAGAGAAAGGCAGAGAGAGGAGGAAGCAGGCTCCCTGCCAAGCAGAGAGCCCGATGCAGGATTCAATCCCAGGACCCTGATATCATGACCTGAGCTAAAGGCAGAGGCTTAACCCGCTGAGTCACCCAGGTGCCCCTAAACATGAAGAATTCTTAAAGGTTCCTCTACTCACTTATATAGAAGCCCTTTTCCAAACAGAAGATTAAATCTCTCTTGGTTACTCCTAGCAGCTTATTCTGAATTATTTTCCATCCAGAAGCATGGACTAGAAAACCACAGTTTTTATACAGTGTTTGGTTTTCCACCAAGAGAATCACATAATTTTTGGTGATTCAGTGTGGTGTGTTGCTAAAAGCATTTCCAATGCTGTGGATACAAGAGGGTAGTGCAGAGAGGTAAGGAAACAGGAGAAAAGGTATGGCTCTCTAATGAGCACTTTATTCTAGAATTTTCCTCCAGCCTTGGGCACTCACCACTCACAAGTGTGTGCTGGTTCCTTGATCTCATGGGCCACAGTGCTCAACATCTTCCAGCTGCTTTTTTAGTGAATACATATGTAACAATTGATTTCTTGCCCTGGACTTTGAGAGAAAAAT
The DNA here is from genome assembly GCF_964662115.1 of Mustela nivalis. Lineage (NCBI taxonomy): Eukaryota > Metazoa > Chordata > Mammalia > Carnivora > Mustelidae > Mustela > Mustela nivalis. Next base: position 231,014 of record NW_028135694.1, read on the forward strand.
CTGTTCAGAGGGATGGACACTCTGAACCAACACCAGAAAACACTCTCTGTAGTCTTCTTGTTAAATGAAAAAATATGGTTAAACCACTTTTGACAGTCTACTACATACAGCAAAATGTAAACCTTAATTGAAATATGTCCTCTCAGCTGTGCTTAAGCAACTGAGTCCTGAGCTTTTCAGGTTTTCAGTCTGAAAGAGTACACCTCTGGTGCTCTGAAAGTGAAGAGAAAGGACACCCTGTTCTCCATATAAATTAAAGAAGAGAAATCTGTGCTTTTAAGTGGGCCATATAAAATTTATCAAGCAATTACCTCCTAACTCCTTCCTATCCAAATTACCTGATATGCTCTCCCTACTCCTTTATTCCACGTTACTGCCTTTTCCAGGATTCTGTCTCACATCACAACATGTCTTCTGTTATTTCCTTCTTGCAAGCTAGTTTTGTTTTCTCCATCTAAAAAAGTCAACAATCATTGTGTATTTCAATTCCCACTCTCCTCAAATGCATTGATTCTTCTTATCTATTACTCTTTTCTCATACTCAGTGTCTTTGTCTTTATGGGGTTTGTACTTTGCTTTTCCCCATCCTTTACTGCCATTATATAATCAAATCTAATAACTTCTTAGAGAAAGTTAAAAATTCCTGCATAGCCACACGTGAACACAAAGTCACTGATTTTTAGCAAACCTATAAGATAGTCAGACATCCATTCAATTAATTTTTTTAAGATTTTATTTATTTATTTGACAGAGAGAGTTGACAAGCAGGCAGAGAGGCAGGCAGAGAGAGAGGAGGAAGCAGGCTCCCTGCTGAGCAGAGAGCCCGATTTGGGGCTCAGTCCCAGGACCCTGGGATCATGACCTGAGCCGAAGACAGTGGCTTAACCCACGGAGCCACCCAGGCGTCCCTCCATTCAATTTCTTAACTGAGTCTCAAATGCATCCTGATTTCTAACCTAAACCTAAGTTCTACTTCTTACACGTTGTTATATGACCAAATTATTTCAATTCAGTATTTTGTAACATTAAAATATTAATCAATTGATGCTTTGTTTGTGTATTTCTATGAAAATAATTTGAATATTGTAGATTTATTGTTATATTTATAGATTTATAATCAAAGTTTCATCAGTTGAAGGTTTTGGAAATTTCAGATATAATGATTAACCTAAAATAATACTGCCCCAAATCCCTTTGATATCAAGGCCCAACACCTGATTATAGCCAAACCTGTGGTGGATAGTTCCATGGGAAATTGCAGTTACTTCACACTGATAGCATCTCATGTTCTCTCTCTCATTTTGGAAAGTGTCCAACACAACCCAAAATTGTAGGCGGAGAGTTAATGTCCTCTGAGGACAGCTCTCAGTGAAGTGGAAATAAGAACCATAGATAAAATTGTCAGTTTTCAGGTCTTCATGAGGACAACGTAAAGCAGTTTCTCAGGACCTTTCAGTAAAAGCAAGCCTTCATTTTCTATCCACAACAATTATATCAACAATGTACCTCTTTGACAAAGTTGCTTCTTCACTGTATCACCTTCCCATTCTTTTCTACCTTGGATAATCTCCCAGATAAACTAACAGTACTCAAATCCTTTGTCCTACTCTTTGTTCTCAGGATAAATGGAGCCAAAAGACTTAGATTAATATCAAGTTCTGAATGGGATCTTAGAGCTATTTCTGTCCAGATTTTCATAAACATAGGGACCTTTGAATTATCAGGCTATAAATAAGTTCTAAATGGAGGGGGCAAAAGCAAAAAGTAGAAATTTTTATGTTTGATTTTCAATCATGATTAATTGACTTTATAGATTATTAAGAATACTAACATTATAAAAGTGTGGATCTATGTAAAACAATGTCATAATGTAAGAAATAAGTTGCATAGTCCTTTGGAGAATATTAAACCAAGTGTTCAGGTGCCATCTAATTTCTTGTTTAATCCAGAACTTTGGTGTGCATTATCTTGAGGAATAAGATTTTGAAGTCCAGACAGACTAACAGAAAACTGATCCAAATGTGTGTGTTTATATTTCTGCTTTTGTTGTAAAAATCAAAGAGTGATTGCTGGTTTAAAATGGTAAAACTAATAATGTTCTTGGACTCTATTATAAATTTTCTAATTGTATGGGAAGAATCCAATAAACATAGAATTAATTGATTTGCAAATCCTCAAAGAGCTACAGGATCAGGTAGTGGTATGTTCTGATTCAACAGCATCATAATGCAGCATTTTATATGTGTGGCTAATGGATATTTTCATGAATGTTTGCTAGCTAGTCAGCCAATACAGAGAAATATTAGGCAGGGTAATTACTCACAGTTGTGTTTAATAAAATGAGAGAAAATTATCAAATGACACTAATAATAATAATCCTATAGCAGGCTAAATAATTCAATGATAATTACAAGTATTAATCTAGCTTTCTTCCCTGATTATGACTCTTCTCTCCTTTATCATAATGGGAGTAGCAGATTGTCTGCAATGAATTGTGAAAACCCAGCAGTGACTTTGGCAGTGAAGGCCTCCCATCAATTTTGATAGGTTAAAATGATTCTGGTTGGTCTTGAGCAAATGTGTCAATTTGTTTTTCTGTGTGTGTCATAAAAGAAAGAAGCAATAGTAAATTCTTGCTGTTATTCCATGGAGCCAATAAAATCATACTGCCAACAAGAGGCTGTTGACAACGTAAGTGTAGTTAACTGTCTTGAAATACTAGGCCTCGAATTAAAATTCCAATATTTCACATAATGTCTCATTTTTTTTAAAGAAAAAAACAAAAACACTATACCTCTTACATTTAGGGCCCTGCTGTTGTGTAAATATTTTTGAACATGTCTACTGTAAGTGTGTGTATATATATATATATACACACACACATATATATATATATATATATATATATATATTGGTGCAATAAATTCATTTAGAGATAAATTTGGATTGCAAATTATTTTGAGGGAGGCATGGTATTTGTGGCTAGTCTTAGAAGTAAAAAGGACTAAAAGAAAGAATAAAAACATTTTTTATTACAGCATATTTACATCTGTCCAAAGTACTTATTTACTATAATACTGACTAATGTATAATACTGTACACAAAGAAAGAAGTTAAATGAGTTATAATTCAGTCGAAGTATAGCTGGCCATTTTAAAACTTAACACTGAATCTTTCTGGTATGAAATGTGATATGATATCTGGCAATCTGGTCCAGTTCATTACATCAGGTCATTTGTATGTTCTTAGTACCATTTTGATAGCATAGCACATTTTATAACCCAGACATTTTACAATGGAACTATGATGCATGTATTTTCAAAACTACAGACATACATGAAGCTATGAGGTCAAAAAAGATGAATGTCCGTAGTATCATATAGACTCAACAAATAAAAGTGTCCAAGGCTCTGAGTGAGATTTATGAATATTGTGTAAGATTAGGCCAACATGTGGTTTTGATATAAATAATCTGTTCTTAAATTAGAATTACAGTCGTTGAGTACAGTGTTGAAAATGGCAGATAGATTTTAGCTATCTTTGCTCACTAGGGAAAATGGAAAAATGTTGAGTTTGGTCAGATTTTCACTTAACTTCTGAACAATCTTACGTTTGAGAGAACCTTTCTGAAATAAGAATCCTTAAAGACATAACCCCTTTGGCACAAGTTTTCAAGAAACTTGTTTGATGTTGTAGACAATTATATGGCGCACGTACTGTTCTAGATGTTTCATGCCAATAATATGTAAGCCATACCAAGGCTACATATACATATAGAGATCTTCCTCAGCTTACAAGGGGACTATGTACAGAGAAACACATAAAAAATTGAAAATGCATTTAATACCCCTAAACTATCAAATATCATAGCTTACCTTAAGCTTATTTAAACATACTCAGAACACTTACATTTGCCTGCATTTGGGCAAAATCATCTTAAGCAAAGCCTATTTTATAACAAAGTATCAAATATCACATGCAATTTATTAAATATTACACTAAAAAAAAGAAGAATGGTTATATATAGAATGGTTGTAAGAATATCCGGTGTTCACCCCTGTAATCTTCTAGCGGACTGGGAGCTGTGGCTCACTGCCCCTGCCCAGCATCACAAGACGGCACCATACCACATGTCACTGGCCCTTTTTATAAAGACCCAAATTCAAAATTCAAAGTACAGTTTCTACTGAATCACTTTCACTTTCACATCATTGCCAAATATAACGTAAGTTGAATCATTGTAAATCAAGAGCCATCTGATTTGAAAGTTAAATCACAGTCACCCATATACACACAAAACAAGGCCTTCATGTAGGGCTATCTATGTATCTCTAAACAACATAGCATGACATATCAACGGCAAAAAATGGAGGTGAAGGGGACAATTGCTTTGCCTCAGTACTCTGAGCAGTAACATACATGGCCTTACTAACCTAGCAGAACTCCAGAGGTAGATGATGGCCAGGAATTTTACAAATGTTTGCTGAACAGCTTAAGCACTATTATTTTTTAATTAGTGTGCTTATCTGTTTTCTAGAGATATGTTAATTTATTTTATTTACTTCTTACAAAACCAAATAATTTCCTCTTATTTAAGTGGCAGGTAAATAGAATGCTTTTTAATTTAAATCAAATGGCTTTTTAGAGAAAATATACTGAAAATTCTGAAACTTGTATTGCTTATGAATCTTTTATTGGAATCCTTATCAAGTTGTATTTTCCAAGTTTTTCCTAAATAATCTTCAATGAATTGAAAATATTTTTTGGATTTTATTCAAGGCTGTTAACACACAATTTCACTTTTTTAAATATAGTGCTAAACGTTCAACCAAAACGTTGTGTCTTTTTTTTTCCACTACCACATCCTCCATCTACTGACTGGATTCTCTCCCCAACCAGCACGTATATATCTTTGTCTATCTTTAGGATAAGTAACGGTCATCTTTTGTCTTTATTCTATTCCTCATATGCTTCTGAACTTGTTGAATTTTAACAGAGTCACACCATAAGCATCACATATTTGATTCCCCTTTCAATAGTAAACAGTGCACAACCAGAGCATACCTTCAAAGCTATCAATATACTTACTCTGATATATTATTTTTGTATTTTTGTAAATTAAAACAATGAAATTATAGAACAAGAGTTTCAGGTGGTAGGTGTTGTAAGTTTTACCGAAACTGACTTTTGTCAAACTCGTTATTGTCATCATATGTGTCAAGTAGTTTTCTCAGGTTTATTTTTAGAATATCATTGTATAATGAATATTTACACTGATATCTAGTATAAAAATCTTGCAATTTATTTTAGAAACATTAAGATATTGAAAATCAATCTATTTCTTTAATTCATTATAGACATTTTGGCTTGTTTCCAGTACTTTCTTACTGGTTAAAAAATGAATTTGAAGTAGTCTGAATTTCATTATTATATGGCACTTTCCCTTTGATGAATACAAAGATGATATTCTATATTAGCTATCTGAGAAGAATTCATTTTTTTTTAATTTTATTTATTTCTGAGTGAGAGAGAGCACAAGCAGGGGTGCAGCAGGGTGAGGGAGAAGCAAACTCCCGGCTAAGCAGGGAATCTGTTGCAGAACTGAGTCCCAGGACCCTAAGATCATGACCTGAGCTAAAGGCTCAGGCATTTAACTGACTGAGCCACCCAGGTGTCCCAATCCGGGAAGAGTTCTGTATGTTATTCCTATTCATATGCAGTTTAAAGTCTAGGTAATTAACTTAATATTTTAGTGGCTATTACATAGATAGCACTCTGTTCCAGGCAGAGAGTAAGAAAGAAATATTAAATCAACCATATTCTATGCATTCTAAATAAAAATAATTAATCAATCATAATAAATCCTTCTATTTATGGAATATCAACTTATAAGCTTTCCTCCATATGAACAATGCCAAATACCAGAATAAAGGGTCATCTAATACAAATAAAGGATAGAATTAAAGAATTCTGGTAAGCCATTTAATTTTGAAAAATGGTGCTATATTGTTGCTGAGTTGTGGTTTTCAGTTACATAATATCTGATAAGTGTAGAAGTAACGTGAGTGTTACGTGAGATGAGAAATGGTTTATAATTAAGATACTTTTAAAAGTACAGATAAATACAAATTTGTAAACATAGCATTATGGAGGAATAAAAATAACTGATAGCTACACACTCTAAAGTGAATAAATTTTGGAAAGTTAATAGAGAAGTAAAACAAGGACAGTGCAAAAATATGGTACATTTTGATGAAGTTCAAACAAATTCTGTGAAACCATAGATGGACTTAAAGATACTATTATGTATCAAATATTGTAAAAATTAAGCAAGGAAATAGCAAACATAAAATAACAAAAGCATACAAACTTGTGTAGATACAATAGGTGTGATCATGTTCTACTTCATAAAGAGATGAGTTAATAGATAAATAGAAGTAACTAGACTTTTTAGAAGTTAATAAAACTTTGCCTGTTATTTCTTAGTAATATAAAATATATGGTTTTCTAACAAAAAAGCTTATCTTAAAAATATTTAAAAAAAATTTCAGGCTACTCATAAGGTTCTATTTACTTTTCCACTGAAGGAAAAGCTGGTTGTTGTAGTTGTAGTTGTAGTTGTTTGTTTTAGTATCCCCCTAGTTTTTATTATTATAATGTGGAATAAGGAATGTTAGATTGAAAAGTGAATTATTTTATAGACAAAAATTATTACTTGATTCACCTCCTGGTACAGCAGATGGAACTCCTGAAAGCATGCCCTTTTGCCTTACAGAAGAGTAACAGATTTGCTTAGTTCTGAAACATGCTTGGTGGTGGCCCTAAATAGTGACACCATAGTAAACATTTTGAATATTTGCAATTAATTTTTATAGTCATAGGGCTCCAAAAGGCACTGCTGGTATCTTAGCAGGTATTTCAATAAAGCTAAAAGTTGCCTGACTGTTTAAAAATATTAACAAGGCACAAAACATGGCAGAAGTTTGTCCTCAGATATTATTTTTTTTTCCATATGCTCCTGATTCCAGACATGACAAGTTATTTTTTTAAATTTTTGTTATAAAAGATTTTATTTATTTATTTGACAGAGATCACAAGTAGGCAGGGTCAGGCAGAGAGAGAGGAGGAAGCACGCTCCCTTCTGAGCTGAGAGCCTGATGTGGGACTGGATCCAAGGAACCTGGGATCATGACCTGAGCCAAAGGCAGAGGCTTTAACCCACTGAGCCACCCAGGCGCTCCCATTGCAAGTTATTTTTTTTAAAGACTTTATTTATTTATTTGACAGAGAGAGATTACAAGTAGGAAGAGAGGCAGGCAGAGATAGAGAGGAGGTAGCAGGCTCCCCCATGAGCAGAGAGCCCGATGTGGGGCTCCATCCCAGGACCCTGAGATCATGACCTGAGCTGAAGGCAGCGGCTTAACCCACTGAACCACCCAGGCGCCCGACAAGTTATTTTTGATAGATATATATACAATGTATATTCCAGTTATAAGAAAAACGGTTCTGCTATTTTTAAGGTTTTTAAAAAATTACATAATTTTTTAAATTAAAATTTTATTTTTTTGTGTTTACATTTATTTTCTTTTTTTTTTAAAGATTTTATTTATTTATTTGACAGACAGAGATCACAAGCAGGTAGAGAGAGAGAGAGAGAGAAGCAGGCTTCCTGCGGAGCAGAGAGCCTGATGCAGGGCTCGATCCCAGGACCCTGAGTTCATGACCCGAGCCAAAGGCAGCAGCCCGAACCACTGAGCCACCCAGGTGCCCCAATGTTTTACTTTTCAATATACTACTTAAAATATAAAACCTATTCCATTTTGTAAGAAGTTTACCATTTAAAAAATGGTAATTTTCTCTTTGTGTCTTCCCCTCTCATTGCTTTATTTTGAATAAAAAATTTCACAATAAACATAACGGATGCTTTCCTTTTGATGGTCCCTCTGTTGGTCATATAGGATATGAGCCATGACAATTAGTTTTACAAAATTTATTGAAGTTTGTTGATATGTTTTATCATAACTAATTTCCCCTCCCTTATCTAGATTCCCCAGCTTTCAGACAGGTGGACACTTAGATCCTTGAGGTCTCATTTTGCCTAGGGATTTGCAATAGGTTCTGCCAGAGGCACCACTGTGACAACTGATGTCCATGGTCTATCTCCTGCTAAGCTCAAGAGGTCACTGGTTTCCAAGTTTATCTATATAATTAATGCATTCCAGCAAGTTATTTTTTTTAATATTAACAAACTTATTTTAAAGTTTATATGGAGAAGCAAAGACTCACAATAGTCAACTTAGTGTTGAAGGAGAACAAAGACTGAGGACTGCCTTCAAAGTTTACCCTAACAATGGGGCACCTGGTAGCTCAGTGGGTTAAGCCTCTGCCTTCGGCTCAGGTCATGATCCCAGGGGCCTGGGATCGAGTCCCACACTGGGCTCTCTGCTCAGCAGGGAGTCTGCTTCTCCTCATCTCTCTCTCTGTCTCTCTGCCTATTTGTGATCTCTCTCTCTGTCAAATAAATAAATAAAATCTTTTTAAAAAAGTATACACTAACGATAATTGTAAGCAAGATATTGTAATACCACAAAAAGACTAGATTAAAGGAACGGAATATATATTATCAATTATATTTTATATTTAATATAAAAGCAAAAGCAATACAAGAGAGCAAAATACAATCTTTTAAACAAATGGTTCTGGAGTAATGGTGAAGCTAAATGTAAAAATATGAAATAAAAATAAAATAAAATAATAAAATAAAATAAATCCAGACAGATATCATACCCTCTTCACAAAAATTAACTCAGATTGGATTATAAACCTAAACATGAAACATGTAGAAGGTAATATAGAAGAAAATTTAAATGACCTTGGTTTTGGAAATAACTTTAGCTACAAAAGCACAAGCACTGAATTTAAAAATGTCTACTCTGTGAAACACAATGCCCAGAGAATGAAAAGGCAAAGCACAGACTATGAGAAAAAAATTGCAAAATACACATCTGGCAAAGGACTGTTAATCAAAAATACACAAAGACCCCTTAAATCTCAACAATGGGGGAAAAACCTGATTAAAAATGAGCCAAAGACCTTAGCAGATACCTCACAAAAGAAAATATTACAGATGGCAAATAAGCATATAAAAAGATGCTTCACATCATATGTCATCAGGAAAATGCAAATTAAAACAAAAAAGAGAAAGCCGACATACCCAGAATCCAGAACACTGACAACAGAACACAAAATGTTGGTGAGGATGTGGAGCAACAGGAATGTTCTTCCATGCCTATTGAGAATAAAGAATGGAAAACAACTTGGCAGTTTCTTACAAAACTAAACATATTCTTGCCAGATGATTCATCAGTAGCAGTTCTTGGTATTTATCCAAAGAAGATGAAATCTATACCCACAAAGATGTCTATAGTAGTTTTATGCATTACTGACAAAAGCTTGGAAGCAACCAAGATATCCTTCCATAGGTGAAAGGTCAAATAAAGTGTAGTACATGCAAACAATGGAATATTATTTGATGCTAGAGAAATGAATTACCAAGCCATGAAAAGATATGGATATAAATATTTAATAAATATTTGATCTTAGGCTTCTACCAGTCTATCAATAGAATTAGTATATTTTAAACAGTGAATGCTCAGCATTCACGAATTTACCTAATAAAATATTTTGGGTTCAATATTTTAAATACTTCAACCTCTATGATTATATTCCTAATAATTTTGAATTGGGGTAAATAAACCTTAATTTTTAGTAACTTGTTTCTTATTGCAAAAGAGCTCAATGAAATTTAGGAAAATAAAAATTTACAAAAAAAATTTAGTTTACTATTCGCAAATAATTTAAAACTTTACCTTACATGCAAATACATATATTTTTCTAAATTGATTTATATGCTACTAAAACCAAAAACTTTTAGTTATACTAGATGTCATATCATGCAATCAATGCCAGAAAGCCATCTGGCGATGACTTGTCTTAAATAGAGTTAAGATGGGTGTTATTACAATGCAAGATGGAAACAAAGATAGTATAACAATTGAGTGTTACATAACTTTTCTGTTTTGATCAAGTTACTAATCTACAAAAGGTTTTTATCGGTGACAGACTTGGGAATTTATCAAAACTTTTAAACTAGCATGTGCGACTCATTCCTAGAAAACAACACAATCAATAACACTTTGTTTAGATTAAATCATGACTATTTCTCCATTTGAATAAAAAAGGTAGCAACCCCAATAAGTTTATTGAACATGAAAAGTTGAAATGCTATAATGCTCCTAAGGAATTAAATGATCCAGTCATGAATTACAAAAAAAGGATATAAATTACCAAAGTGTTTGTATAATTGGAATGTACAACTGCCCATTATCGTTCAATAGTGTAGGCTTGTACAAGAACTCTATAAAAGAACTCCACTTCTAAAGCGTGGAAAATATGTTCCCTTTCCCCCTAATTACAACTATTAAGCCATTCATTTAGCTTTTAAAAATCCACTTAATACAGGCCTTTTACTCATTTGAACAGGCAGCAGGGCTCTATTCTTATTGCTTACATCTGAAGGATAGATGTCTAGCGTAAGAGGTAAAGCCCATAAAGGAGCCCAATAATAACAACAAAATACAGTTTAGTGATCCCTTGCAATCTGCCAGCTACCTTTCTGAAAATACTTCAATTAATCAAACATATAAAATACCTGACCACAAAGAGCTTAAATTCTTTTGAAATATAATAGTGAAATAAACCAATAATAGAGGGGCACCTCGGTGGCTCAGACCATTGAGTGACTGCCTTTGGCTTGGGTCATGATCTCAGGGTCCTGGGATGTAACTCCCCGCAGGCTTTCTAGGCAGTGGGGTGTTTTCTTCTTCCTCTGTGCCCCCTCCCAATTCTCTCTCTCTCTCTGTCTCCAATAAGAAAATAAACCAGTAATAGAATAATGATGGATGGTTGATGGTGATAAGTGTTACAAATAAATACATGAAAGGAAAAAACCATTGGAGAATGCTGAGATGAAAATTAATTTTATTTTTTGTTGGGTAGTTATATCTCATTTATGAGATGTTATTTGCACAAAGACCCAGGAAGTGAAGGAGGGTGTTATACAAATATTAAAGAATAAGATTGCTCTAGGCAGAGCAAGTAAGTATATAGACTTTGTGTGAACAGCTGGTCTGTTACATTTGAGGAAAAGCAAGGAGGCCAATGAGGAGTTTAGAGTGGTGGACAGAGGAAGAACGTACTGATGCATGACCATCTAGTACATTGAAACGCCTTCAGTTTTTATTTAATATGAAAGGAGAAGATACCAAAATACTTTCAACAGCAGAATAAAATCATCTGACTTGATTTTTAGGTTAAGTTGCTGTACCAAAATAAATTTGCAGGGAGAAAGGAGTGCGGCATGTGTGGAAGTGGGGTTATCAATCAAGTCAATAATTCAGGAACATATGATGGTGTTTTTAGCATGCTGGGTGGTAATAGAAGTGGTGAGGTATGGTTTTTATTTTGTATATATTTTGATGGTGAATATTCTGGTGAACAGGATGGAGTATGTGCAGGACAGACAATATCAACATTTATTTTACCTGCACAAACAGAAGGGTGGAGTCTTCATTCCCTGATATGGAGAGAACTCTGAGTTCAAATGTTCTTTATGATTAAATGGCATAGTGATGATGAAGATTTAGTCAGACAGTGAAAGAGAGCAGTAAGCATAGTGTTAAGTGGTAAGACATTATAATACATTTGAACATCAAAAAATGTTGTGTTGGATCATCTGTTTATGTGAGTAAATAAATAAATAAAGCTTCTTGGGGTTCCGATAGAGGTAAAGAAGACTACTATATGATCCAAAGGGGCACGTGTACCAAATGTTTATAGCAGCAATATCCAGAATAGCCAAACTATGGAAAGAACCTAGATGTCCATCAACAAATGATGGACATTTGTTGGAATGGAATACTATGGAGCCATAGTATGGGATACTATGCAGCCATCAAAAGAAATGAAATCTTGCCATTTGCGATGACATGGATGGAACTAGAGGGTATCATGCTTAGCAAAATAAGTCAACCAGAGAAAGACACTATCATATGATCTCCCTGATATGAGGAAATGGAGGTGCAATATGGGGGACAGGAAAAGAGTAAATGAAACAAGATGGGATCGAGAGGGAGACAAACCATAAGAGACTCTTAATCTCACAAAACAAACTGAGAGTTGACAGGGGGGTGGGGAGGGTAGGGAGAGGGTGTTGGGGTTATGAACATTGGGGAGGGTATGTGCTGTGGTGAGTGCTGTAAAGTGTGTAAACCTGGCGATTCACAGACCTGTACCCCTGGGGCTAATAATACATTATATGTTAATTAAGAAAAAAAAAAGAAGAACAAGATTACTATATATCACATGCTATGGTTTTCAGCAAAGTGTGTGTAATCAGGCATATTTTATTAAAGTAACAAAGTAAAATGATGTTTGAAAATTGGAATAACAGAAAACATAAAAATCAGAGATTTTAAAAAGAGATATAGGACAGTGTAGAGAATATAGTCAATGATATTATAATAGTGTTATATGGTGACAGATGGTGGCTATGTTTGTAGTGATCATAGAATAATGTATGGAGATATTGAAAACCTGAAACCAATGTAACACTGAATATCAACTATACTCAAATAAAAAAATAGTAAAAAAAAAAAAAACATTTTAATTTAAAAAGATAGAAAGAGGGACAAGAATTTGAAAAGTGAATTTCAAAAAGAGTAAATATGAGGCTAAGACATACTCTGAACCTTGAGTAAAACACCATTTTGATCATTCTTCCCATTTTGAAAAAACTCAAATAAATCAATACCATAAAAGAACCCATTTTAACTGAGAGATGTAATGAAGGCTCAAGAAATAATTTTATGACAGGATAATTCTTCCCTATGAAACAGCATACAGAAACCAGGGGAAACACCTGGAAGCAAAATCAACTATACTGAAAATCAGAATTAGGAAAAAGATAAATGATGAAAGATAAGAAAATTAGACCTGCGACAGAGACCTAGTGAAGAGAACTTTTAGCTTGTGGTTTAATGTTTTTGAGAATAATCTAGAGTTCATAACTGCCTTGAGGCAGGCTGGTTGTAGGCAGTTTAGGCAGACCCCTAAGACAGGCCTACTTTTGGCAGGTGGTGTTGGAGGAGGCCATTGGGCTGGACAAAGACAAATCCAACCATTTGACTAAAGTGTCTGTGAAGATGTTGAAGTCAGATGCAACAGAGAAAGACCTGTCAAACCTAATCTCAGAAATGGGGATGATAAAAATGATTGGACAGCACAAGGACACCATCAACCTGCTGAGTCCTGCACACAGTACGGTCCTCCGTACACTCTCACGGAATATGCCTCCAAAGACAACATACAGGATTACCTGCAGGCCCAGAGGCCTCCTGACCTGGAGTACTGTTACAATATCAGCCACAATGCAGCAGAGCAACTCTCCTCCAAGGACCTGGTATCCTGTGATATCAGGTAGCCTTAGGCATGGAGTACCTTGCCTCCAAGAAGTGCATACACCAAGACCTGGCCACCAGGGAAGTGCTGGTGACAAAGGACAACATGATGAAGATCTCGGACTTCAGCCTTGCCAGAGATATAACCACATCAGTTACTATAAAAAGACAACCAACAGTGGACTGCCTGTGAAGTGCATGGTCCCTAAGGCCACGTTTCACCAGATCTACATCCACCAGAGTGACTTCTGGTCTTTTGGGGTGATCCTGTGTAAAATCTTCACTCTGGAAGCCTCCCATATCCTGGAGTGCCTGTGGAGGTGGTTTTCACGCTGCTGAAGGAGTCATTTGATGGATAAGCCAATAAGTGCACCAGAGAGTTATACACAATAATGAGGGGTGGCTGGCATGTGGTACCTTCAAGCTGGTGGTAGAAGACCTAGTTCATACTGTGGCCTTGACCTCCAACCAGGAGTACCCGGACGTGTCCTTGTCCCTGGAACAATACTGTCTATGCTTTCCCAACACCCAAAGCTCCACCTGCTCCTCAGAGAAGAATTCCACCTTCTCTCATGTGCTGTTGCCCAGGGAGGCCTATCTTCCCTGACACTCAGCCCAGCTTGCCAATGGTGGACTCAAATGACTAGTATCCCTATTACTCCAGTCCAGATTCCATCATAAGCTGTAACCCATACCCCCAACTTTCCCTGCAAGACTCATTGCCTTCTCCTTTGTCCCTTTCCTACTGGCAGGAGCCAGCTGCCTACCTGAGGCCTTCACCCCTTGAAGTTCACCTCTCTTCCCCTTCCTCTTCCTCCTCGTTACAACCTGCTCAGGAAAGAAAGGCACAGAGAGGCAGGTACTTGCTCCTGGCTACTTCCTTCCCTCCCATATGTTGGACCAAGACCCCTCCCTGGCATCTGGTACTGCCTGGACGTCGAGGGAGTGGGAGATGAGGCATGCCAGTGAAAGCTGTCGGAGCTTTCCTGTTTTGGTTTTGTCTGCTTAGCATAACATGTAAGACTGAGTTCTGGTGGCAGGGACCTAGTCCTTGGGGCTATAGCACTAGGGAGGGGAGGTCAACTGCTCTGGGCCTTGGCTAAGAGCAACCCCTGCTCCAGAGATATGGTGCCAAGGGCTTATTAATTTTGATACTAATTTGCTTTGCTGACCCAATACCTGGTATCAAAAGATGGGAAGGCAAAGACTGGAAGCGGTGTTGTGACCATGGGGTCCAGCCCCAAACTATGAAGAAAACACAAAGTGTATAAATCTGAGTAAGTATATATTTACACACCTCTTTAAATAGGTTGTTACCAAAGATTTAATCAATGGGTAATATACTCCTCGTGACTGGGAAGCATCAGTTGCCATATATTAAAAACAAAGAAAAGAGGTGTCTGGGTGGCTTCCTCCATAAGTGTCCCTTCTTTTCAGGTCATGATCCCAGGGTCCTGGGATGGAGCCCCACATCAGGCTCTATGCTCAGTGGGAAACCTGCTTCTCTTTTTCCCTCTGCCCTGCTTATAGTTCCTCTTCCTGTCTCTCTGTGTGTCAAATAAATAAAATATTAAAAAAAAAAGAAACAAACAAAATGTTTTTAAAAGGTCTTTTTTTTTTTTTTAATTTTCTAGGGGTGCCTGGATGACTCAGTTGTTTAGGCAGATGTTTGCCTTTGGCTGAGGTCATGATTCCAGTGTACAGGAATCCAGCCCTGGATGGGACTACTTGCACCCCAAGGAGCTTGCTTCTTCATCACCCTTTGCACGTAATTACCCCCACTTGTGCGCTTCCTCTCTCTCTCTCTCACTCTCTCTCTCTCGCTGTCAATAAACAAAATAAAATCTTTTACTAAATC
The DNA here is from genome assembly GCF_964662115.1 of Mustela nivalis. NCBI lineage: Eukaryota > Metazoa > Chordata > Mammalia > Carnivora > Mustelidae > Mustela > Mustela nivalis. The sequence continues at coordinate 246,389 of NW_028135694.1, forward strand.
AATCAATCAATCAATCAATAAATAAATTTCTAAACCTACTTTCAGTTTAGGTCCCTTAACAAAAATTGCTACTGATTCATTAAAAAAAAAAAGAAAACATAATTTAGAAAGATGCTTCCAGAGTTAAAAAGCTGTTTTTTTTTTCCAGGATTAAATATAGAAGTGCTTTATAAAGTAAAAGAAAAAATATGCTACATTTACACTAATCACACTATACCTTTGGTGGTTATATCAAGATAATGAAAAGTGATTTTAAAGCAAATTTCATTATCAGACATAAAGATCAAGTCAAAATTACAGAAGAGTAAAAGGATGAATTCATCAGGGAGTATAATAATTTTTGACTTTTAATACTTAATAACAGATTTGGGGATATATAGGGAAAAACTAAGAACAAAAATCATAACTTCTACCTTAGAAGAGAAATGGAAAAAAATTTCAACACCTTTATTTTAAGATTATATATACAAATGGTCATCAAATTGGTAAGATATGTAAGACTTGAACAAAATTATCAACTAACTAGATATGCTTGATATTACAGAACACTCCCAACAACCGCAGACTACATATATCTTAAGCCATGATTTTCTTTGCAAAGGTCAACATTGATAATGTTCTAGTCATACCTCCGTGTACCAGGAAAGAAGTAGCATATTTCTTGAAAGACACAACTATCAAAGCTCCATTGAGAAACCGTAAAGATGGAGAAAGGCTTTGCAAATTATGTATCTGATAATGGACATCAACTCTGATTGTTAAAATATGAATAAAAATAAAAAAACCTTACTAATAATCAAACAGAGTATCCAATTTTACATGTGAAGAAAATTATTGAAGAGACATGTCACCAAAAGGATATGGATGGCTTATAAGCACATGACAAATTTCTCAACATTTAGACATTAAAGAAATACAAATTAAAATCATAATGAGACATCTATTAGAATGGCTAAAATTATAAAGGCTAATTGTACTTCGTCTGAGCTAGATTGAGAAGCAACAAAAAATGTAAACTGTTGTGGGCATGTATCATGATACCACCACTTTGGAAAATAGTTTGAAAATTTTTTTAAATGCAAAGTATGTTGCAGTTACACGAATAGCCATTTTACTTCTAGGCATTTAACCAAGAGAAACAAACCCTATGTTCGTACAAGGACTTGTATATGAATTTCATAGCAGCTTTATATTTAAGAATTGAAAACAGTGGAAATGCCCATCAATGTCCATCAATAGAGCAAAGACAAATTATGATCTATTCATTAAAGAGATTACTATTCAACATCAAAATGAACTATTAACAATTTGAGATTCTCAAAGTAATGGTGCTGAGAAAGAAAAGCCAGGCAATGAATAGTATATACTGTGTGATTCCATGACTATAAAAAATCTAGAAAATACAAATTTATATATAGTCACAGTCATCAAATATATTGGTGTGATTTTAGTGCCTTCTTCTGTGCTCCCATAGCTTCCTACACTCGGATCTCCGAGGATTTGTTACACCATGTGAAAATATGAACTCTTTTTCTTTATTCTGTCTTACTAGAATAAGAATCCTTGAAATTTTATGGACATTTGAAATCTCAGTTATTAGCAGAAATTCTATCACACAGTAAGTTTCCAAATATAAAAGCCAAAGTTTTACAATGACTTCTAAGCTTTTACATGATCTAGCCACTCATTTAACCTCTGTGACCTCTTTCCCTGCTACTCTTCAGTCCCTCACAGTGGCCTCCTTGCTATTCCTCAGATATGCCAGGCACGATCCAACCTTATGGCCTTCAAGATAGCCAATTCCTTTGTCTGGAGTGACCTTCTTGCTGATAGTTCTGGGCAAATGCATCACCTTTCCATACCTTTGTTCAATTGTTAGCTTCATTGTAACTACCCTGATCTTCCTATTAAAATTTTTAACTCCCCATCCCCTGCCTAGCAACCTTGATTTTTCTCACCCTGATCTAATTTTTCTTTTTCCCCATTGTACTCATCATTTTGAATACCCTAAGCAATTTCTGTTAAGGTTTATAGCTTTTAATTGTCTAACCCATTAAAATAAAAGTTCTACAAAGCCAAGCATTTCATTTACCAGTGTAGTCTGAAGTAATATCTGCCATATAATAGACAGTAGACAAGTGGTAAATTTCAGAATAAATTAATGTTGAGAGTATACTGAATTTCATAAGTCATTTCAATATTTTTTTTCCAAAAATAAACTATGTAAAACATACCTCAAATTTACTTTCAAAATATTTTATAGCATATAATGGACAAAATAAGACAAAATAAGACAAAAAAAAACAAAATAAGACAAAAGCCTTAAAGAAACAATCATATAAATAACCATTTCAAACCTACTTAAAAATTGCATAATACCACACTCCTAGATCCTCTCTGAATGCTCTAAAATAACCCTTCCAAAGAAATACATTTTTAAAAATAACAGATTTTTTGGCCAATAATTTAATAAAATAAAAGATTCATTCATCTCTGTAGATCATAATAAATGTTTTTAATAAGCATGAAATTATAACTCTGAAGTGTGCTAAAATGAAACCACCTGCTAAGGGTGAGAGAACAAAAATAAACATCATTTTTCCAAATAAGAGGAATTTATTACCTTTGAATCAAAGCATGTGGATTTGTTCAAACTGGCAATAAAGGAATATGGAAACACAAACCATAGAAAGTCATATTTTAGATTTCTAAAAGACTTCATAGTGAAGAGTATATATTTTGTAAATGCTACATAATGACAAGATGACAGGTTGTGACAAATAGCATTTTAAAAGCTCTACTCATAATGGAACGGAAGGTGTCATTTCCCTATAATTTTATATATGTCATTAATTTACTATATCTGGATACAACACATTACCAAACATATGTTCATCAAAGACTAAATCATTTTTAGTGGAACATAATAATTTGAACCTACATCTATTAATCTTTTTTTTCAATCTAACATTTATAGTCTCGCTAAAAAATTTATCAGTTGTCGACAAAATTAAAAAAAAAATAGGATAAAAAGTCATGTTTGGAAAAGTAGATTTTCTTTGAAATTTGCATTTAAATGAAAATATTTGCTGATATTTTTAAAACTTTAAATGTAATTTTATATATATCTGACCTATCACATGATATAAAATTTTTGGATTAAATATGACATATTTTTTTGATCTTGGTTGAAGGTATTAATAAAGAGCAACTGTTTGTATTATTTGTATTGTGATATCTTAGTTAATAAACATGAATAACTGGTATAAAATATGTTTTTTTAAAAATTTTATTTATTTCCTTGACAGAGATCACAGGAGGGCAGAGAGGCAGGTAGAGAGACAGGAATGGAAGCAGGCTCCCTGCTGAGAAGAGAGCCCACTGTGGGACTCAAACCCAGGAACCTGGAATTATAACCTGAGCCGAAGGCAGAGATTTTAACCCACTGAGCCACCCAGGCGCTCTAAAATATGTTTTTTTTTTATATATAGAATTATAGTTCTTGCGAAAATATGGAACCAGCTGGAACTGAATGCCTCCTTCAAAGTCAGCTCTGGAGAAATTATGCAAGTGTAATATGGAACTATTTCGGATATGAACCAAAAACAAAGAAATGGTGATAAATTCCTTAAAAGACTCAAAGTTGCTCTTGACTGGTATGTTTCAAGCTCTATTCCTGGTTTGAGGACAGGTTTTAATAGGCCTGCCACTGTAGAAATCAGCTGGATGTTTAGAGGCTATCAGAACTGTACAAAAACCTTGAAGGGGCAAAGACTTGAAAATTCTTTAGAGAGATTAGCTCCCTAAGGCATTATTCATCCAAACATTTTCCTCCAAACAATTAAGGCTGATGGATGAGGGGCACCTGAGGGGCTCTCTCATCACGTGGGTGGTGGGTTAAGCCTCTGCCTTCATCTCAAGTCATGGTCTCTGGGTCCTGGGATCCAGCCCCACATCAGGCTCTGCTCAAAAGGAAGACTGCTTCCCTCCCTGCTTGCCTGCCTCTCTGCTTACTTGTGATCTCTCTCTCTCTCTCTGTGTCCAATAAATAAATATAATCTTTAAAAAAAGGCTGATGGATCCTGAATTATGAAAACTGCTCCCTCCAAATGATGCTTCTTCATAAGCATTTAAGAATTTAAAATTGTAAGAATTTAAAATTGAAACTTGATCGTAGTATTTATCTCATAGAATAACATCAAGTGAAGGCAGTTATTATTAATTCTGAAGTATTTGTGATTCTGAATTCTTGACCTCATTAGTAAATTTATTTTTAATAAATTATTATTTAATATATAATAATATATATAATATACTATATATAACATATATAACATATATAATAAATTCATTCATTTATCTATTATTTATTTATTATTTATTTATTTATTTATTTATTTATTATTATGTATTTATTTATTTATTAACTCAAACACAAGAAAATGAAGGACCTGATTGAAAAATTGGCAAGGACTGGAACAGACACCTCACTGAAGAAGATATTGAGATTTCAATAATGATTTGAAAAGATGCTGTGATGATCCACAGCATGTCAAATTAAGGAATTGTAAATTAAAAGAACAAAGAGGGGCACCTGGATTGCTCAGTGGGTTAAGCTGCTGCCTTTGGCTCAGGTCATGATCTCAGGATCCTGGGATCAAGGTCCACGTTGGGCTCTCTGTTCAGCAGAAGCCTGCTTCCCTTTCTCTCTCTCTCTGACTGCCTCTCCGTCTTCTTGTCATCTCTCTCTGTCAAATAAATAAATAAAATCTTTTAAAAATATAAATAAATAAAACAATGATATATCACTACACATCTATTAGAATGGCTAAAATCCAAAATACTGACAACATACAATGCTTTTGACGATGAGGAACAAGAGAAACTCTAATTCATTCTGGTGAGAACACCAAAATGGTGCTACCACTTTGGAAGACAGTTGGGCAGTTTCTTACAAAACTAAACATATTCTTAACATATGATCCTGCAATCGTGCTCCTTGGTACTCACCCAAAAGAGCAAAAACTTTGTGTACCTAGAATCCTGCATACAAACCTGTGTTTGTAACAGCTTTACCCATAAGTGCCAAGAGTTAGAAGTAACCAAGATGTCTTTCAGGAGGAGAATGGATAGATAAACTGTGGTCCATTGAAACAATGGGATATGATTCAGCAATAAAGAGAAATGGCTACCAAGCAATGAAAAGACATGGAACAAACTTAAAATTCGTCATAATAAGTGAAAGAAGTCAATTTGAAAAAGCTTCATGTTGCAAGGTTCCAACTATATGACCTTCTAGAAAAGGCAGAACTATGCAAATGGTATAAAGGTCAGCAGTTTGTAGCTGTTAGGAGAGGAGGAGGATGAACAGGCAGAGCACAGAGGATTGTTAGGCCAGTGAAAATGTTCTGTATGATATGTATGATATTTTAGATATATATCGCTACACAGTTGTCAAAATGCATAAGATACTATACCAAGAGTGAACTCTATGAGAAAAGGTTTTTTTAAGATTTTATTTATCTATTTGACAGGCACCATAGCAGGCAGAGAGGCAGGCAGGGAAAGCAGGGGCTGGGAGAAAGCAGGCTCCCTGCCAAGCAGAGAGTCTGGTCTGGGGCTCGATCCCAGGACCATGAGATTATGACCTGAGCCGAAGGCAGAAGCCTTAACTCACTGAGGCACCCTGGTGCCCCACCAAGAGTGAACTCTAATGTAAACTGTGGACTTTGGGGTGATAATGATGTGTCAGTGTAGGGTCAGTGAGCGTGAAAAATTATCACCGTGGTACAGGATGTTGATAATGGGGAAGGCTGTGTGTATGTGGGGAAAGGGAATTTTACTTTGATCACCAAACTACTCTAAAAATTGCAGTCTGTTAAAAAAAATTTATAATGCAATATAATACAAAACAAGAATGCATATCAAGAGAGAAAAAATGTTTAAAGGGAACGAAGAACTTCAGTAATGTGTACCTAGGGATTTTGATTGCACATTTGTAGGAAGTTCACATTGTCATTAGCAATTGTTTATCTGTGAAGTAGAAGTAACATAAAGAGTGATCAAAACTCAAAAACGCAACATTAAAAAAGGGCCATCTATGGGTACTTAAAAAATGGAACAAAATTTGCTTGGCTTTTTAAGCTTTGTGGGGAATGAAGGGACAGAATTTAAATTCAGCTTTCTAAAAGATTGGATAATATGTTTCTACAAAGAAGGCTCCACTGAGTAACATAGAAATGAACATGGTAGCAGAAAGTGAAAAAAGGTTAAATCTCTTTTGAGCTCACATTCTCTGAAACCCTGTCACATAGTGGAGACAGTAACTGTTCGATGAATAGCAAATGGTAGTCTTTCAGATTCCCAGGATTTTCACTAAGAATCGTGAATGGATTTTTTTAAAAATATGTAAAGAATGTCTACAGTGCAAGTACCTGCAAATAACTGACATTTTGGAGAGAATATTTTAATCAGCAGAGAAGGACAAAATGACAAAATTCCAGGATCAGAGTAAACATATGGGATTAAAATATAAAATAAAAAAAAAAGATTTTTTGAAAGAATTTTTTTTTTAAAGGACTTTAAACAAAAGTGCCTTTTAAGAGACAGTTGGCTGTTTAAACCAAAAGTACAAGTGACTGAGAGAATCGCCGCATTATTTATTGGGGTAGAAAGGACCTGGAATATAGAAAGACCCATTCTGCAGAGGAAAAAATAGAATCACTAACAGGCCTCATGCCTTGCACAGCCAGTGGCTAGAATCCCTGTTTCATGAGACCCTGTGCTAGAAGGCAGCTACAACAATCTCAACTATGTTAGTCTTTCTTGGAAGCCAACAATTGTTTGCCCAGTTAAGAGCACGGTAACAATCAGTCACGTTATGTTATAATGATTGTCGATATCTTTAAAAGCCTTGTCAAGTTCCTTTTTGAGTAACCCTCATAACACCCTTAGAGAAATTTATCTGTGGTTCACCTATTTGAAATACCTCATTGTTGTTCCACATTTAAGACACAATGAAGAAAAAAAAAATTGACAATGAGTTCCAGATTTTAAGTCACTTGCCATTCAATCCAAATTGTGAGTTTGATCGTTTACCGAACACTTTATAATGCACCCCCAGTAATTTTACAGAGATTATTTTTTTCTTACCAATTCTTGATTATTCTGTCTTGCAACATAGAGAAAGCTAACTAATTTAAAATAAACTTCCGTTAATTTTGATTGGTATACACTTAAAATTGATTAATTTCCATATACAGAGTTTAAAATGTTCACAATTTACATTAAATATATATTCTGTGTATACCTTGGAAAAATTATACTGAAAATTGAAATTCAATTGATGTTGTATATAGCTGCAAGAAGCCACCTGTCCCATTTCATCTAACATATAACTTGTCTCAGGTAATTTATAAAATCCCTACTGCATAACAAATCTATTTTTTGTTGGAATGGGTAGTAACGTTTGTTCTTATTTCTAAATAAGAGTTGGTCTATGAGTGCATCTGCAATTGTATTTTTCCAAAGTGGCTTCATGGTCTTGAACTGAGAAAGCTCAGAACATTAAACATCAAAATAATATAATTTGACATAATTAGACATCAAGGAAATGCAATTAAAATGACACTGAGATATCACTACACACTTATCAGAATGGCTAAAATAAAATATAATGACATGACCAAAAGAAAAAAATATACCATTTGATGATACACAATGGCAAGTTGTACCATAACTTAACCATCTCAGACTAGTGTAGTGTTAAATTTGTTTTTCTAAGCAATGTTTTGGGTCACTTACCACTTTTCAAGGATTTAAAATGCTATCATTTTACTTAAAACTGTGAAATTTGGTGAGATTTAAATTTCAATTTATGTTAAAACATTCTGTAAACTGTGTTAAACTTTGACATTTGTTCCCTCTGTTCAGTGAATAACACTATATCATATTTTGAAAAATATACTAATTTTCATTTTGAAAAATATCCCTTTTTCCTCTTATGGTAATTATTAATATGAATTAATAGTAGAATTTGATATGGTTCCATATGACCATAAATACTTTATTGTATATTATCAAATTTAATAATGAATATAATGTACTTCTTTGGACAATTTTTAAAGACCAGTCTACTCTTAAAAAAAAAAATTGAGATGCACTTCTTCAGTTCACACAAATTTCATTTTATTATATATAACCTCAGATAAATTTCAACAAATCATAATTTATTAAAATTATGTCTACTTAAAAATCTCATAGAAGAGTAAAACCATCAAAAATAAAAATAAACACGCACAACACACACACATCACCCATGTATTGGCAAATCACAATTGCTGTAACAATACATTAGACATTCCACAGTTAAGGGCTATCAAAATTTCCATCAGTGACAAAAAGATTTGTATCCAAATGGACTGATTTTCCAGAATCCAAGAAAAAGTCTCCTAGGGTTTATTTAAAGATAAATATTTGAACAAATACTTCTTAAATTTAGGAAATTCAGAACATACGATTAAAGAATATTTACAGTGCAGACTATATTCAATCCTTCCTTCAAAATGTGCCTTTGAGTACATAATTCTGTTTTCTCTATCTAAATTGAGCTGTCCTCCAAGGAAGTTTTCTAAAATGTGTGTCTCTGTGTGATAAATATTCTAAGACCTAACATGCTTCATTGTATTTTTACTGTGCTCTCAAATTTAATCAAGAATTTGGTTGATGTATAATATCTAGTTTCAAATATCTTTTCCATCTATACAAACACCCAGCTGTCTCCTTTATATGCTAGTACTATTGAGAATTCTGCTGTCAGTATTATTCTTGTACATTTTAGGTGATCTGTTCTTCTCTTGGGCATCATTTATGCTCTTTTCTGTTTTTGATATTCTTAAAACTCACCATAATATATATGAGTGTTTTTTTTTAAAGATTTTATTTATTTATTTGACAGAGAGAAATCACAAGTAGTTGGAGAGGCAGGCAGAGAGAGAGAGAGGAGGAAGCAGGCTCCCCGCCGAGCAGAGATCCCCATGTGGGACTCGATCCCAGGACCCTGATCATGACCTGAGCCGAAGGCAGCGGCTTAACCCACTGAGCCACCCAGGCGCCCTATACGAGTGGTTTTTTGCGTGTGTGGTTTTTGGTTTGTTTTGTTTCTGATTTCACATGTTTGGCATCATTTTAAGTCTGGTACCTTTTATCTTTCTTTAATTCTCCAAAATTTATCTCAGTACTTATTTAAATATTTTCTTTATTTTTTTCTCTTCTGCTGCATTTGGGCAGAAGTCATTAATTTGTTTGTTTGTTTTTCCCAACTCACTTATTCAT